>NC_056737.1:1329685815-1329883315 GCF_019279795.1 Protopterus annectens
CTATCAATACCCATGGCTAACATTTGGAATGGTTCTTCAGTAACAAGTAAATGCACCGAAAGAGCCTTAGCTTTGTCTGCTGCATTGCCAACTTGTTTTGATGTTGCTTACTTGTCTTGCAGTACCCTCTCAGATTGCTTGCTTTGCTTGGCCAATAAAGTTTTTGCATGTACCTCCTTTTTGTATGCTTTATAACCAATGGAGTAAAAAGGGAAATTAGTAGATTATGGGAGAAGTACTCAATGATAGGCCTTTGGGACTAGCAACTGCTGAATGGCTTGTCCCTCTAGCCCTCTATCAAAAGTCCATTGTCCCAGTATATGGCCTCCCCCTGCCCTTGAAAATTAGAATCATTCTTTGTTAGCCTTTTATATTTTACTTATTTATTTAACATTTGTTTACCACTAAAGTCCAACTGGGACAGAGCCCATTTCCAGCTGAAACACTCCACACCCAAATCTTTGAAATATAGAAGGAAACCAGACCACTAAGAGAAAATCCTTGCAAACAGAGGGAAGACATGCAGACCCTGCACAGAAGGTACCTTAGCTGAGAATCGAACCTGAGAACCTCTTGCTGTGAGGCACCACTGTACTGCCCACAGTCATTATATTCTATAATGTGTTCCTGTCTCACCTCTCTCTTTGTGATCCTTCCCACTTTCTCTTCCAATAAATGTTTAGTATTTTTAAACATCTGTATCTCAAATGCAGATGTGTTGCCACCAACCATCTCCCTCCCTAAAATAACCTTTTTCAGAGAAAGCCCAATACCTTTTGACAGATATGGATCTAATTCAGGATTTTTGCTGCTATCTAGTTCATTCCCTGAAGTAAGTACAACACCAAACTGTACTGCAGGTATGGGCATTGGCTAGGTCTCCCCCATCTATGTAAGTACAACACCAAACTGTAATGCAGGTATGGGCATTGGTTAGGTCTCCCCTATCTATGTAAGTACAACATCAAACTGTACTGCAGGTATGGGCATTGGCTAGGTCTCCCCATCTATGTAAGTACAACACCAAACTATACTGCAGGTATGGGCATTGGCTAGGTCTCTTCCATCTATGTAAGTACAACACCAAACTGTACTGCAGGTATAGGCATTGGCTAGGTCACCCCATCTATCTTTCTTTTATGATTGCCAGAATGTATTGCTGTGTGTAATCGCATGTACATAAGATTCTATGTCATCAGAATCATTATCTATTAGAATATCGGCTGGAGTTCCATCAAGTGTGACCACCTTTTTTGCCTCCCCTTCACATTCCAAGTAATCTCTACCAGTCGATCCTGAAAAGGTGGGCTTACCACAACCCTAACTGCTTTGGACTACCTCACTAACTAATGCTTTTGTCTAACAACTGCTGGCTTAATAACAATTATAACTGATGTAGTATACCTCTTAGCAATGCTCTGTTTACCCTCTGCAAGGATAGGGGATAGTTTTTTGTGATAATTTGGAGAAGCTGAATTTTCAAAGCAACCCAGCACTCCCAAGGTTTTATCTTTCTGTTAGTTCCCTCATGTAATTTCTTCGACATCTCTTTACTCTGCACATATGGACTATACATGTGTCATTTGGTTGCATTAGAAATCTTAATCTCATAACTTTGGCAGGTACTGTAGTCTATAGTTTTCCCTTTGCCTAGGATCTGCTGTGACAGTTTAGCCTGCTCCCTTGGCCACCTTTTATATCCATATTTAGTGCTGAATATCCTCTCCTGTGCAGTTATACCCTGCTGACTAGACAAAAATCACCAATTCTGCCTATTTATGACTAGTGATATACTCCCAATCTATTAATCAGATTCTCAGGCTTAATCCATTTTAATAAGGCCTCCCAATATTTCAGCAGAAGTATTTCACAACCCTTCACTCACCTTTTAAAGTAAGTGCTTATTTTGTCAATGAAATCACTAGCACTCTTTTCTGGTTGTCTTCAGGTATACGCTAAATGCATTCATAAAGAATATTTTTAATGTTCAAGTTGTTCAACCAATCAGAGTCAGCCATTTTTGGCTAAACATGCATCGCCTTAGCCATGAACAGAAAAGTTAAAATCCTTATCCACTGTCCATTGTTAATTTGATGCTGGTTGCATGCGTGTTCAAATGCCAAAAATGTAAATTAACAAAATCCTCCTACTTATTTTGAGGAAGCAAATTGGTACTGACTTTGGTAAGCAAGGATGTGTTTCATAGCTACTACACATGCGTTTGACAAAGGTCAGCAGGAGTTTTCATCCTGGCAGGCCTTTTCCATTTCTTTCCACTCCTTCTTCCTCACTACAGCTTCAGCTTCTCTTTGTTTTCTCTTTCTCTTTATTTGTCTCTCTCTTCCTTTGCCACTTGTGCCTCAGACTGCTTTATTCTCTCAGCTGCTTTAAGGCAATTCATTTCCAGTTCAGCACCAACTTTGTCAGTTGAGAGTCCACTCTGAAGACTTCCGGAGATGAACTGAGTTGTCTACAAAGGATCATAGCATCATAGGATGTTACTAGGCTAATGGCCCTGGGGCCCTTACAAGCCTAGTTAAGAGTTTATCCCCAAAAAGAGACCTCAGTCAGCACCTTTTGCCCCTGTCAATGAGGGGCACAGGTGGACCCCTGGGACAAATTTGTGGTTTCCCATCCACTCATCAAGGTTTTGCTTAAAGAGGGTCAGCGAGGTGCTCTGTTTGATGTGTATGGGAAGTCTATTCCAGAGATGGGGCAGCCTCTGGGAGACAAACCTGTCTCTCCAACAGGTTTTGTTAATGTCACATATTAGGTTCAGGCCTTTTGAGCGGGTAGTGCCTGAAGAGTTAGACTTATGGATATGGAGCATCTCTAGTAGGCAGGGTCTGAGATTGCCTTGTAGGCAAGATACAGATCACCCCTGAGCAATCTGTATGATACCGAGTAGAGTGATAGCGATTTGAGCCTGTCTGCATAGGACAGGTGTTGGAAGCCATGGATTCTCTTTGTGAGGTATTTCAGTGTCCTTACTAGTTGGTGCAGATGTTTGGAGAGATACATATCACATGGGGAGCTATACTCAATTATTGGTCTAATGAGGGAGGAGTACAGAGAGGTAATAACCTCCTTTTGTCTGGATGCAATCCCTTTACTTATGAGATGAACCAAATAAAAGGCTTTTCTGACAACTGCCACAACATAATGGTCAAATGTGAGGTTGTTATCAACCTGAGTGCCCAGGTCTTTCACCACAGGTTGTGTGCTTAGGCGGTTGCTGTTGATGTGGTAATCAGTAGGGGTTGTGTTTTTGCCGAATGGTATGATGATGCATTTTTCTGCATTTAGCTTGAGGCCATGACTTTGTCACCGGTCATTAGTTGCTGTAAGACCATCTTGCAGTATGTTAACATCATTTGGGGAGTCAATGACAGTACCCACCTTACAGTTGTCTGAAAATCTGGTCAGCCACAGGCCTTTTGTCTTTGCCTGGACCTTTGAGAAGTAGATTCCAAACAGTAGGGGTCCCAGGACAGATCCCTAGGGAACTCCACTATTGACAGGTCTGTTATCAGAGGTGGAGGTGCCTATTTTGACTTTGAGGGTCCTGTCGATGAGCCAGTTGGCCACCACCTGATGAGATAGGGATATACACCAAGTTGTGTTAGTTTTTCAATGATGCCTGAGTGGGGGATTGTGTCAAATGCCTTGGCCAAGTCAAGGCAAGCTACATGCACTGACTTTCCCTCATCCAGGGCCTTGGTGACAGTCTCAAAGAAGTCAAACAGGTTCAACAGGCAAGATCTGCCCTTGATGAATCTGAACTGGGTGGGGTCAAGTGTTTGGAGATTGCCTATGCCCTTGTTTATGAGATCCATAATAATACGCCCCATGGCTTTACAGATCAGACTTGTCAAGCTAATGGAGGAATAGTTTCCAGGGTCAGTAGTGGCACACCTTTGTGCAAGGGGATGACAATGGCAGTTCTCCACTCTGCTGGAATGAAGCCTGTACTTAGGCTGTGGTTGAAAAGGGTACTCAATGGCTAAGCCAGTTCAGGATCGATTGATTGATTCCAGGTTATACCCAAGGTGGCTATCATGTCATCCTTGGTTATTTCACTATATTGGACTCCTTTTGATTTGAATTCCTTAGTCAGATATGACACTGTTATTATTCCATAGTCTGTGTAGCTCATTTTTGCCTGTTTCCTAACTATTCATGCTAAAATCATTAAATAACTGTTGTACAATGCATACTGCTGCATATTTTCCCTCTTCATAGTATTTCACGAAGGTGTACCTGATGTTCAAGAAGGGCAGCCTTATACTTTCTGTTTGAATGCCATAGTGCAGTGACCCTCCAAACTGGCATATCCATGGCTCAGAGGGAAGTATGAAGCTTCTTTCAACTTAAGCAGGTACATATTTTTTTTTTTTTCTTTTTTAGAGGTGGGCTTTCCTTGGTCTGCTAAGTTGAGTGTTCCCTTTTGACAACATGCTCAGTTATTTCAACTAATTAGGAATTAAACACCATCAACTGTGTACACTGCTTGAGTGCACCTATTAGCTGACTGTGTTCCTGAGGCCTGAGCATGTCCCCAGAATGTATCCATATGCCACATGTCAGTCTCTAATATATACAATAGGAGGTGGACCTTGGCGAGATGGAATGTGTAAATGTGCATATGTATGTAAATGTGGATTGGAAGCAGTGACAGAGCGTAGAAGAGAATATCTGCATACTATTTAGGGATTGCATAACTACACACAAAGTAAGAAAAGTATTCATACATGTGAGAGCTGTGTAACAGCTGAGTGTACTACTTAAGGCTTTCATAACTATATATAAGACCATTGTAAGGATGTATATGGCTTTGAGCACTGTTGTGGATGTGTACAATTGCACTGCTTGTTGACTCACAAGGGCTGACTGCTTGTTTGAACGTGGAGGTTATTCACCCCTTAGATCACAGACGTACTGAGAAATTTGGTTGATTCCTAAATTACAGTGCTTGGATGTACTAATTATATTCAGCTACTCTGCAACTTCTATATGGAAAAGTAGTAGTGTTTACTTTAGTTTCTGCAGATACTCCTTTTCCTCCGCCTGTATTATATGTAGATGTAAAGACACAGAAGTCATTGTCTACAAACATGTGCAAATGGAATGTCAGGTGTGTCAGATGCATATTAGCTCTTCATGCATGTGCAGCCCTGCTCATATGTAAGTGAATATTAAAATGTATATATATGTCCCTATCAGCTGATCAAGTTTTCAGAAACTCAAACTCCATATGGTCGAGACCATATAATCGAGTTTTTGAACACTCAAAGCTTTTGAATGGAGATCGCGGTACAGAGAGGATTGGGAAAGTTATCCTTTTCCTCACTGTACTGTGATCTCAGAGTTGGTATATGTAATTTGCAGTGGTTGTGGGGTGCTCAGCATAGACACACACACACACACATGCGCGCGCACACACACACACACACACACACACTATGACAAAAGTTAAAAGTATCAAAACTTTGAATGCCTGTCATAATGGTAAAAGAGTTCAAATCATGATGACTGAAATACACATAAAATCGAATCACACAAATTTGGAAAAAACAAAAATCTATTTTTTGCAGGGACAAGGCCCCCTGCACAACCCTGCTAATTATATCACATACCAATGTACATACGTACATACTGTACATATGTATGTACCAGACTCATACACACCAACTATGAGAACTCACTACAGTTTGAAAAGTTAATTTTTGAGCAGTGCAGCCGATCATTCAAGCACTTGAACACTTGAGAGCCTGAACGTTTAAATGGAACCTATGTATATATATATATATATATATATATATATATATATATATATATAGATAGGCATACACACACATTGACTTTGCATGCACACAGACATATATCGACACACCCAGTACTAGCCATCTTGCATCCCTAGTCTTATCCATCAGGCAGCAATCATCCAACACACATACACATAGATGCAAACACTCACACTAAGCAGTCGTGCACATTCACTTACAGCTCCCACTCATACACTATCTCTGTACTTGTACAAACACAGAAACCTGACATACACTATAATACACACTTGTACACACACCCATTACCTACACTGGCAATCATGCAGGATGAAGCTGCTCTGCTTTTCCTTGCAGATTTCTACATAGAAATGCATAAGTGCAATACTGCTATTAACTGCATGCATCCATGCATTCTTTGCCCTGTAGAGACCTTGCATAAAATGTACATTTATCATGACTTACCAAACTTTGCAAGTCTTCTGTGCAAAGCAGGGCATTAGGAGTGGAAGAGCCTACTTTAAATATAGCATACCTGCAGGGCACCACATTTATATGTAACACCTTAAATCCTCATGCTACTGGACATTGTGCTGCCTGATGATGTGCCATGCAAGTGGCTTGGCATGGTAGGCAGGGTGTCTGGACATTGGACCTAGAATTTCATAGCTTAATCCTGAGATGGGGAAATGCTTTAAACTGAGACATCTTCCACGTATAGATATTTTTGTTGAATGCATTAAGCAGAGTATTTGACTTATGTCATAGAAAATGGTTCCATGTTTATTTTGCTAAATTACAAGACAAATGCTCAGCTTTAAAATGTCAATGACAGATGCAAATTAAAACATCAAATAAACATCATTACTGATTTCCTATAAACAAACTAAGTGAACAATTACCGCAATACTTTTGTGGTATAAGTGGAAACAACTCACACTTCAATCACACAGGGGTCTGAAATCAGCTGCTGTAAACACAGCGTCTTGTATTATGCTGTGGAAAACATCTTGTTTTGAGTTTCCTACAATGCAGTGTAAATATCCACTTGGAAATATTTCAACCACTTTAGCAAATTAAAACATGAAGTTTGCTTATTTCTTAGTGAAGCATTTTGGACACATTTCCATAATGTTTAAGTACTTTGAGCTAAAACAGATCCGATTTCAATTAGGCAAATGTCAGAAATCAGCAGTAAATGTTCACAAAAGAAAGTACAGCCTAATGCATTTATTTAAACTTTCACTTTCTAAACTATGCAGATACAGACAATGTCAATGACTTGGGTCAGCTTTATTTTTACAGATGTTTTAAGGACAGTAAATAAATTCCATACAGGGACTCAAAGGAATTGTCTTGCTGTTTGTTACAGTTCTGAAGCTATGCCGGTCATTTATAAAATGTAGAGAAGATTACAGAAAATAAGGATCAGAAGAATTTGGCAGTCTAAATTGCAAAATATATGTTCCTTTTTGTTGAGTGTTATTTTATTTGTCTAATGTTGGACGAAGGTAGATAAATATGCAGGTCAGATTCATAAGGACTAACTAAAGATATTTTGGAGAATGACTCTCCCACTCTTACAGTACTGCACATTATAGTGGGAAGGCTCTTGGAGGATAGTAGCAGGAGGCGATGCCCAGTGTGGAATAATAAAAGATTGTTGGCCAGTTATGCTGACCCAGTCCCTGTATACTGTGCCATTACTTTATGATTCCAAATAAGAAATATCATTCATGGCTTTCCATGTGACAAGTGACTAACAAGACCACTGCGGACTTTCTGCCCTCCCCAATGCTTTGTGGCAGTAGAGTTGATATATATAAGTTCAGAGGGTGTGAAAACATGCCCTCCATGTGAAAAGTGCAGGGAGGGGGGTTCTTCCTCATAAAATACTGGGTTTTAGCTACATCACTACTCTGTATGTAACAAGCAGCTATTGGGGTCATAGGAGCAAGCATTAGTGATGCAAAGGATCATATTATGTTCTCTTGTAGTAGATGCATAACACCTTATTAGCAAAGAGGCTGAAGGTAGCTGACACACAATGCATGCACTAGAGATTTCAAGATGCATGTGGAGTAGCATAAGAATTAGAGTGGTGAGATGGTCACTTTAAAGGGGCCATAAACACAAAAATGATCAGGGTAGAATGATCTTTACCAGGATAGATGAGGGTGTAAGGGTTGTTCAGATAGGAGAGGTGAGTAGTAGTGGACTGCTGTATTCACTGACAATATGTGGAAAAGCTAGGTGGACCAGCAATTAACTCTACACGTGGAGAGGGGTTTGGAAAACCTTTGAGTTCCAACTACTGATGAGGCATAAAAGGTAGTAATGGTCCCACTGCGTGACAACATGTTGGAGGTCAACTGAGAGCTCTGATAGCTGAAAGCATGTACGGACAGGATAATAGAGAGCATCAATCATTCAGAGACGGCAAGAAGATGTGTTAGGCAGGAGTCACTATCAGGAGAAATGTGGGAAATGAACTCTGGACACATGCCATATGCCAGGTGGATTTGGAGGCTTCAGCTCCTTCTAATCTGAGAAAGCTGCACCTACTGTATGACACTGCAAGGGAACTGAGAGTGCTGTTTACTGCTGAGGTACAGATGAGGCTCTGAGGTGGCCAAAAGTTATCCCATTTTTGGGTTTAGCATCAAAGTGCTTTGAGGATTGACAAAGAGGTAATAACTGCTGGTGGTGGATATGTCAAAACCTGTGTGCTGAGTTTTATTCTGGAAAACTTTGTCAGATCATCCAGGCACAGATGAAGTATCTTTGTACTGCATGCCTTCACCTGTCACTACACTTAGCAGTATTTCATGCAACTTTACTATAGTGGTGAGGGAAGTATGCAAAGCATAGGTCTCTTGAGTCTTGGGTACACATGATATCCATTATGTATATAGCAAGATCAGATAGGCAGCTTGCATCAGATATGAGTCATACATAAATATTTCCATACCGGATTGGTCGAGGCCCGGGTTAACAATGACCGCCACCAGTACTGTTAGCCAACAGGGTGCTAGCGGAAATTGGGCTACTGTTGGCCGAAGGAGGAGAAGAGGTGGAAGGCATGGCCAAAGGCAGGAAGAGAGGAGAAAGGCTAGGACTGTGGTAGTGAGGGTCGGAACTTTGAATGTTGGCAGTATGACTGGTATAGGGAGAGAGCTAGCCGATATGATGGACAGAAGGAAGGTTGGTATATTGTATGTGCAAGAGACCAGATGGAAAGGGAGTAAGGCTAGGTGTATTGGAGGTGGGTTGAAATTGTTTTATCATGGTGTGGATGGGAGGAGAAATGGCATAGGAGTTATCCTGAAGGAACAGTATGCTAAGAGTGTTTTGGAGGTGAAAAGAGTGTCGAATAGAGTGATGTTTATGAAGCTGGAAATTGATGGTGTAATGATGAATGTTGTTAGTGCATATGCTCCACAAGTTGGGTGTGCGATGGATGAGAAAGAAAAATTTTGGAGTGAGTTGGATGAAGGGGTGATGACTGTACCCAAGGGTGAGAGAGTGGTGATTGGAGCAGATTTCAATGGGCATGTTGGTGAAGAGAACAGAGGGGATGAGGAAGTGATGGGTAGGTATGGTGTTAAACAAAGGAATGCAGAAGGTCAGATGGTAGTGGATTTTGTGAAAAGGATGGACATGGCTGTGGTGAATACGTATTTTAACAAGAGGGAGGAGCATAGGGTGACATACAAGAGTGGAGGAATATGCACACAGGTAGATTATATGTTATGTAGGAGGGCCAGTTTGAAGGAGATTGGAGACTGTAAAGTGGTGACCGGGATAAGTGTAGTTAGGCAGCATAAGATGGTGGTTTGTAGGATGACGTTGGTGATCAAGAAGAGGAGGAGGAGTGTGAGGGCAGCACCAAGGATCAAATGGTGGAAATTGAAAAAGGGTAATTTTGAGGTGGAGTTCAGGGATGAGATGAGACAGGCACTGGTTGGCAGTGAAGAGTTACCAAATAGCTGGATAACTACAGCAGAGCTAGTAAGGGAGACAGCTAGAAAGGTGCTTGGTATGGCATCTGGACAGAGGAAGGACAACAAGGAGACATGGTGGTGGAATGAAGAAGTACAGAAGAGTATACAGAGAAAGAGGTTGCCAAAGAAGAAGTGGGGTTGTCAGAGAGATGAAGAAAGTAGACAGGAGTATAAGGAGATGAGGTGCATGGCAAAGAGAGAGGTGGTGAAGGCTAAGGATAAGGCATATGAAGAGTTGTATGAAAGGTTGAACACTAAGGAGGGAGAAAAAGACCTGTACTGACTGGCTAGATAGAGGAACTGAGCTAGGAAAGATGTGCAGTAGGTAAAGGTGATAAAGGATAATGAGAGAAACATACTCACAAGTGAGGAGAGTGTGTTGAGGAGATGGAAAGAGTACTTTGAGGGGTTGATGAATGAAGAGAATGAGAGGGAGAGAAGGTTGGATGATGTGGGGATAGTGAATCATGAAGTGAAACAGATTAGCAAGGAGGAAGTAAGGATAGCTATGAAGAGGATGAAGAATGGAAAGGATGTTGGTCCAGATGACATACCTGTGGAAGCATGGAGGTGTTTAGGTGAAATGGCAATGGTGTTTTTAACCAGATTGTTTAATGAAATCTTGGAAAGTGAGAGGATACCTGAGGAATAGAGAAGAAGTTTTTTGGTACCGATTTTTAAGAATAAGGGTGATGTGCAGAGCTTTAGTAACTACAGAGGGATTAAACTGATCAGTCACAGCATGAAGTTATGGGAAAGAGTAGTGGAAGCTAGGTTAAGAAGGGACGTGATGATTAGTGATCCGCAATATGGTTTCATGCCGGGTAAGAGCACTACAGATGCGATGTTTGCTCTGAGAGTGTTGATGGAGAAGTACAGAGAAGGTCAGTAGGAGTTGCATTGTGTTTTTGTAGACTTAGAGAAAGCATATGACAGGGTGCCTAGAGAGGAGGTGTGGTATTGTATGAGGAAGTCGGGAGTGTCAGAGAAGTATGTAAGAGTGGTACAGGATATGTACAAGGGCAGTGTGACAGCGGTGAGGTCTGCGGTGGGAGTGACGGATGTGTTTAAGGTGGAGGTGGGATCACATCAAGGATCAGCTCTGAGCCCTTTCTTATTTGCAATGGTGATGGACAGGTTGACAGACGAGATCAGACAGGAGTCCCCGTGGACTATGATGGCTGCAGATGACATTGTGATCTGTAGTGAGAGTAGGGAACAGGTGGAGATGACCCTGGAGGGATAGAGATATGCTCTAGAGAGAAGAGGAATGAAGGTCAGCAGGACTAAGACAGAATATATGTGTGTGAATGACAGGGAGGATAGACAAATGGTGAGGATGCAAGGAGTAGAGGTGGTGAAGGTGGATGAGTTTAAATACTTGGGATCAATAGTTCAGAGTAATGGTGAGTGCGGAAGAGAGGTGAAGAAGAGAGTACAGGCAGGATGGGAGTGGGTGGAGAAGAGTGTCAGGAGTGATTTGTGACAGACGAGTACCAGTAAGAGTGAAAGGGAAGGTCTACAAGAGGGTAGTGAGAGCAGCTATGTTATATGGGTTGGAGACAGTGGCACTGACAAAAAGGCAGGAGTCTGAGCTGGATGTGGCAGAGTTGAAGATGTTAAGATTTGCACTGGGTGTGATGAGGGTGGACAGGATTAGGAATAAATATATTAGAGGGTCAGCCCAGGTTGGAAGGTTTGGAGACAAAGCCAGACAGGCAAGATTACAGTGGTTTGGATATGTGCTGAGGAGGGATGCTGAGTATATTGGGAAAAAGATGCTAAGGATGAAGCTACTAGGTAACCTGAAAAGAGGAAGGCCTAAGATAAAGTTTATGGATGTGGTGAGAGAGGACATGCAGGTGGTTGATGTGACAGAGCAAGATGCAGAGGACAGGAAGAAATGGAAACAGATGATCCGCTGTGGCGACCCCTAACGGGAACAGCCGAAAGAAGATGATGATGACATTCAGTCAAAGAATTTAGAATTAGATAAGTTTAACTGCAAATTTATAACTTACAAATGTTTGGGAATCTGAAAATACTTTACATCAAATCTAATTATTACATCTTTTCATAGTGTGTGCTGCAAGCTTTGTAACCCTGTACATTTTAACACTGTATTGCCATAAGACTGTCCGTGTATTTTAGGTGTGATTTGTTCTAGAGTGTTATAAGTCAACCCTTAGCTTAGATACAGAGGCAGCGATAGAGAAATTCAGCCAGTATATACCCTCACATTAGATACACTGGGGCTGCACACACATAACCCTGCTACTTTTGTATACTTACACCAAGACTATTTAATATTGGAGTTGAGAGAATACTCCAAGATACTGCAGTCTTAGAGTTACTATATTCCAATGTTTGCATGTATTTGTTATGAAGATCATGATTGCTGTCCTCATCTCATTCCCTCCAATGGAGCTCTGGACGTTTGCACTATAACTTCCAATGGGCAGAGCCTGTGCCTTTTGATAAAATCAAATTATGTCCCCATACTTCAAACAACTGTTCATACCTCTGGAACCATTGGGGTTAAAAAGAAGTATAAACTGCAGATATTTCAACAAAATCTGTTTTTATACTGATAGTATTCTTTAGCTTCTAGGGTTAAAATTGCTCCTTATAAATCAAGGTAAACATAGTAACTATTACGTTTGCAATATTTTGTAAAGAACTTATACTGTCTCAGCAACCACTCAAGTCACATACTGTCAGCAGCATTTTGTTCATCCAAGTGAGAGCTTTCATATGAGGCTAAACAGTTTTGTTTGTGTCATTTGACTGTTGAGATATTTAGGGAATATGGAATTTATGACACTATAAATAAATAAATAAATAAATATTATATGAACAACAATTAAATCTCTATACCAAAGCAAGACAGAAACCAAGTATTAGTGCAGCTATATTGCCTATCATGTAAGTTTAAGATAAAAATCTGTCACTAACATATGCAGCATGGTTTTGGAATTATTCATGTACATATAAATAGGCAATATTAGATGCCTACATTAGTCAGTAGGATGTAAATAGAGAAATGTTTGGAGGCATCAATAGAATTTAATGAATTAAGTAATATAGGTATGCTTGTTTAAGGTTGTCAACATAAACATAAACATTTGCTCTTATTCAGCAGCAGTCCATTCTGCCTTGGCTTGCAAAATTCTTTATTAGACTTACATTGTGCTTCTTTTTGGCTGCTCTCCAGACAACCTGATCATGTATTATATTAACCACACTAACAAAAACTTCTAGTATTCTTGCAGCATCTCTATGAAAACACTTCTGGTGCTAATGAAATGTTAGAAGGTAGCCTTAACAAATCTGTATTTTTACACTAAGGTGTTGAAAGTGCATGCTTTGGAATATCTGCATCTAGTTTGATTTGCCAAGTGCCATGGCAAGCATTTAGCAAAGAGAAGCATTTTGTCGTGTCAGTAGATGAAACAACCTTTTCAATTTTCAGAGTGGATAGTACTCACTTTCAATCACACAGTTTGTATCTCGGAGGTCCAAGCAAATCTTCTGCTTGCTCTGCTTTTTATGACAGTAACCATATGCAATTAACCAACGTATTCAGCTTCAAGTGTTTGATAATCTCACTAAGATTCTCCAGTCTTTTCCATTCCTGCTCTCTTCTCTCCCCAGAAGCTGTCAGCCTATTCTATTACATTTATGAGGGGACATGTCAAATTTTATTTTCGTTATATAAACAATTTAATTTTTATTTGTGAAGGGAGCGAGACAGAAGTTACACATTTTGTTCAGGATTTACAACATAATTCTTACAATCTCTCCTTTGATGGGCTACAGTATGGCAAAAGGGCGATATATTTGGATTTTAGTGTTGGTTGGCATGGATGATGGAAAAGATTCCTGTGGGGTATTCTAGTAAATAGAGCTGCATATGTTTGCAAAATGTAATCACTAGTGTTTGATTTTGCAACTTTCAGATTAAACTGCTTCATTTCATTTTGATTGATTGCCTCTTTAACTGTGGTATACTAGTAACTCTATTCCTGCTAGCATTAGAAAGAACTTTCTGGAACTAGAAAAATCATGCAAGTGTATGTCTGCATGAATCTGTGAATTATATTCTGTCTGTACACTGTGAATTATCTTCACCAGTCCAAGCTTATCACATACCAAGTTACCTGATTTACTTGGTTGATTACTGTATTTTCCAAAAGATACAACTAGAAACATGATAATCACATAGGTTCATAGGTTCATAGGTAGGTACTAGGCTATTGGCCCTGGGGCCTATACAAGCCCAGCCAAAAAGGTACCTGGCTTTTGCCACCCAAGAAAATTATTTTCCTGTGCCACTGTTGAGCAGAGCCACAGAGGTGATCCCTGGGGTGAATTTCCTATTTCCCATTCACAAGTAAGCAAAAGTTTACTTACAGGTTTCACTTTCTAACCAGCATATGTCAGAAATTACTTGCAGACGTACAAACAATGTAAGGCTACTAAAGCAATTTAAATTTTGATTCAAATACAATACTGCATTCTGCTCCATTATCTAGTGTAAAGGTAATGTTTTAGTTTGAATTGTAAGTTTATCTGACCCAACTGTCGTTAAGTTCATAGGTTATAGGGTCATATGTCAGTAATAGGTTAGCTGTTCTTACAGGCTGTTTTAAGTATGACTAACTTCCCTTTTTGTACTTCAGTTAACCTATCCTATTTGGTTAGAGACTGGCCTTACCCATCCCATAGTCAATAAATGTATTATCCCTAATGAGAATATCTGAAATCATACCAAAGATAATTTGAGGGGAACCATGTTTGGGATAAATACTTTAGGAGCTGTCTCTGTCCATTAGTAGTACATGGGCAGTCCTGGGATCAACTTTTTGTTTCCTGTCCATAGATATAAGTTGCACTTGCAGATGAACAAGGACGAAGTTTGTTTTATGTGGATGGGGAGTTTGTTCCAGAGCAGTGATATCCTCCGTGAGATATACTTGTGCCTACAAACCATTCTGTTGATGTTGTAGAAGAGGTTTAAATCCCTAGACTACATATTTCTGATACCATTTGACTTGCTGGTGTGCAGTAAATCCATCAGTACTGGGTCCACATACAGTTCACTCCTTAGTAACCTGTAGGATACTGAGTATAGTGACATGGCTTTGAGTCTGTCCATATATGGCTTGTTGTTTAGGCCTTATATCCTTAAAGCAAGATATCTTGGTGGGTGTTCTAGTTGTTGCATGTAACTGGACAGATACATGTCAAAGAGGGCATTATATTCAATGACTGGCCTAATGAGGGCTGAGTAAAGAGGGACAATGACATTCCCAGTTCTAGACACAATCCCTTTGTTTATAAGCTGTGCAATACAGAATGGCTTTCTTGTAGCAATGGACACATGCTGGTCAAAAGTATGGTCACTGTCCACATAGGTTCCTAAATCCTGAGCAACTGAGTCAACTCATAGGGGCATATTGTCAATGTGGTAGTGGTAATCAGACTTAGTATTCTGTGCTTTGCACCACAGTATGTGTCTGCATTTTTACTGTATCCACAAACATCATATTTTTCAATATTTTAATTCAGTAATATGCCAGTCTTGCAAGATAGATTTCTTTTTGTACATACTTTTACAAAAATGATTCTTGACACCACATAACATATGTAGTTAGCTATCAAGTTTGCATTTTCATTTCTCATACCTGCAATGACATCTCATGTAAAAGAGTTTGCTTTAGCTTCATGGGTGCTTCTTGGTGTCATCTTGGATCCCTCATGACTTACTATGTCTGTTCTACCAAATCTGACTTCATTCTCTAGCTAGCTGTTGGATAAACTAGTGTATTTTTACAATCTATCAAACAATTGTTTTTAAATTAAAAGAGGTCAGTGGATTTTCCATCGAGTGCACTAGGAGGTAGCCTGGTCTGTTTAGGTTTGGGAAACACTTGAGATTCCTGAATTTAGTTTTATTGGCTGCAGGGCTTATTACTCCCACTCTTATACTGGCATATGAGCCAATCAAAAATGGCAAAACGGAGCCACTTCTACTCAATGCAGAACTGCAGGCTGTTCTGCATTGAGTAGAAGTGCCTCTGCTTTGCGATTTTTGATTGGCTCGTATGCTGGCATACAAGCCAATCAAATGCTGGTTGCTTAAGGGTGCCAGTTGCTTGAGTCCCTGATAATGGGGATTTTACTGTAATTACACCATGAAATTGGAATCAATTCTCTCATATAACAACAAACCAGGCATCAAACAGATTGTCAGCACACACACTTCACCACTCATGCAAAATGAGGTAACAACGCATAAACCCACATATGTGGAGGTACTCACTAGAATCCTACTAAAAGATCAGAGACCTCCAAAATGTAAACCACTTGCACACACTGCTATGAAAATAGAAACCAATACACAAAATAACACATACAGCAGTGTCTCAGCAAATAAGCCACGAAGGCAAAACATCTCAAAATCTAATATCTTAGTCATAGGCGATTCCATAGTGAGACACACAGATGTCCCCCTCACCAGGCTGGACAAGGAGAAGGTCACTGTCAGGTGCCTGTCAGGTGCTAGGATCTGTCAAATCACACATGCACTCAAATCACTTGACAACAAGTACCGTTATGACTGTGTTATAGTCCGTGCAGGGGTGAATGACTTGAGATGAACCTTTCTGGACTATATGAAGAGAAACATGACTGAACTGTTAGATTTTGTGTCCCAGACAGTTATGTCCTCAGCCCTAAGCTGCATTCTACCTTCAAGCAGGTTGATGCCACAATACAGACAAAAAATGATCGACTTCAACAATTGGCTTAGCTTGTGGTGTCAGTCCAGAAGGATCCAGTATCTGTCAGCCTGGGAAGACATGGTTGACAGGCCATGCTGTTTTGCCAGAGATGCTCTGCACCTGTCTCCTGTAGGCTTGGTGATACTGGCAAAGGTGCTTGCTTTGCCCATAGTACCTTTTTTAGGCAATGTCAAAACAACAACATTTCCGCCATAACAAAATCCACTCAAGACAAACTCAAGGTTCTCCTGCTTAATACTAGGAGTCTAAACATGAAACTGCGCTCCCTGGAAGCACTCCTCACCTTGGAAGATGCTTACGTCTGTGCAGTCACTAAGACATGGTTCAAGGCTGCGGACAGCACCCTGGCCGTGCAAGGTTACAATGCCTTCCACATGTTCACATCTCAAAATGAGCATGAGGTGGTGTATCCATCTTCATTAAAGCCAAGTGCACCTCAAGACTGATCAAACAGTACAACTCTCTCAAACTACTCCATATCCAATTAACTATAGGCAAAATACCCTACCACATCATTGCTAGCTATAGGTCCCCCACCATGAGCTAAGAAAAGCAAACTGCCTACCTGGACTTACTGGAGTCACTCACTATACAGCCCAACAGCTTTGTCATGGAAGATTTCAACTATCCTTCCATTGACTGGGTGATATACACAAGCATGAACATGCTTCCCCAGAGGTGCCTGGACTTTGTCAATACAAATGCTCTGGAACAGATAGCCTTCACCCCAACAAGGTGCTCAAATGTCCTAGACATAGTATTCATCAACATGTGAGGTCACTGAACTCCCCCGTGTGATGCTTCCCTGTAAGGTCAGACCATAAAGTAGTCTTGTTTGAAGTAACTATTAAACCTGTCATCACCATAGAAGCAAAAAACTAAAAAAAACTTTTCAAAAGCAAACTACAGCCTCCTACCACCCCCCCCCCCCCACCACCACACACACACACACACACACACACACACACAATCACTGACAGTAATGAGTACTATAAAGAAGTGTACACAAATGCCCTGTATAAACACTTAAACAACTGTATAGACTCAGCTCTACCTGACTGGATTAAAACCAAGTCCTCCAAAAAAAAAACAAGCCACCCCAGTGGACCTGAAGTATAAACAAGTTGCATAACAAAAGAAAGAAACTGATGTCTAAGAACAAAAGGGAATTGACTCAGAAGAGGAAGAATTCCCTCCACAGCTTGAACAAGCAATCAGAAATCTTGTAAAGTCCTCTAAAGCTAATTACAAAGCTAAAGTAGCTTCCCTAGCAAAGGATAATAATAAGGCATTCATTAACTACATCCGAAAGCTAAAAGAGAATGCCCGGCTATGTGCCAAACTGGAAGTAGATGGTGCCACTCAAACTATACCAGAGAAAACTTACCAACCTGCTGGCTCCCAAATTTGGTGCAAACTTCACCCCCCTGTCACCACCAGCCATACCCCAAAGCATACCTGGCACCAGTCCTCTCCCTAGTATCGCTAGAGATCAGATCATGTCTGCACTCTTCAAGGCCTCAATGGGACCAGATAACATCCCAGGCTGCTTATTAAGCAATCTAAAACAGAACCTAGTGGACCCACGTGACATTCTCTAGAATCATAGCCTGAGAGCTGGCTTTGTTCTAGCAGAGTGGAGAACAGCAAAAATAATCCCCTTGCATAAAGGGGGGCCATCAACCAACCCAGAGAACTATAGACCCATAAATCTAACCAGCCTCATCTGCAAGATCATGGAATGAATCATCATGGACCTTATCAACAAGGACATAGGTGACCTTCAGACTCTTGTCTCAACCCAGTTTGGCTTAATTAAGGGTAAATCATGCTTATTAAACCTAGTAGACTTCTAGAAAGTCACCAAAGCCCTGGATGAGGGTAAGACAGTGCATACTGCCATCTCGACCTATTCATGGCTTTTGACACAATCTGCCACTCAGGTATCATAGAGAAACTCTCCCAGCTTATGCCAGTTGGCTCACCAACAGAACACTGTCAAAGTTGGTGACTCCACCTCTACCAGTAAACCCATCACTAGGGGCATACCACGAGGATCTGTGCTGGACCCTTTACTGTTTGGAATCTATTTCTCAGAAGTCCAGTATAAAGTAGACATCCTTTAGCTTACCAGGTTCACTGATGATTGCAAACTGGGTGCAATCATTGAGTCCCCCAAAGATGTTAACATATTACAGGAGGGGCTAAGGCAGACAAATGACTTGTGCCAAAGCCATGGTCTAAACTTAAATGCAAAAAATTGCCGTATTATCCCCTTTGGCAAAGCAGAATTCCCTGTTAATTATAATATTGACAGCACCCCCCTAAGTTCAAACTCAGAGGTGGAAGACCTTTGGAACACAGGTAGATAGCAATCTGAACTTTGACCACCAAGTTTCCACAGTTGTAAGGAAAGTTTTCTATGTTGCACATCTCATAAGTAAGGTCATCGCATCCAGGCCTAAGGATGTTATAACTCCAAGGTACTCGACCCTCATCAGACCATTAATACAGCACAATGCACCCTTCTGCATGTACCTCACCAGACACCTTCAGCAGGTGGAGAGACCACAGAAGTTTCTCACCAAGAAAGTACAGGGCCACTAAACCATGACTTATGTTTATAGACTGAAAGCCCTGCCACTGTACTCTGTATCATACAGGCTGCTAAAAGATGACTTGTGCCTGGCCTACAGGGCAGAGTCTGACCCTGCCGTCATGGAAATGCTGCACATCTGCAAGTCAAATGGCACAAGTCTCACTTACTCTAGGGACCTTAACCTAGCCTGTGACATTAAGAGAACATGCTAGAGAGACAGATGTATCTCCCAGAGATTAACATTGCTCTGGAATAAACTTTGAATTCACATAAAGCAGAGCTCCTCACTGGCCCTATACAAGTGCAACCTGGACAAACGGATGGGAGACTGCAAATTCACCCCAGATGTGGCAACCATGTCCCTCATGGACAGGGGTAGTTGGTGTTTATCATAGACTTGCTCTGCGAATTACATCTATCTAACCAAGGACAATTTAGGCAACTTGGGATTAACATGGCTAGGCTTGTAAGGGATCTAGAGCCTCTAGCCTAGTAACCTCCAATGAACCTATGTTGTTGCTTTTATACTAATATGAAGAAGCACAGATAAAGGGTTAGCAAATTCTTAGCTAGCAAAAATAATGCAAACGTGTCCAGTTCTAATTGGTCAGTCGCTGTAGTTTAATAGATGCAAGATATTTTACTTAGAGTCAAAAATAATCTAAAATAATGACATTTCTTGTGTTGTAGGAGGCAAGACCCAGATTACTTTGTCTCTCATGTACCTGAGTTCGCTGCAGTAAATAAGGCTATTCTTCTCTGCCAAACTGTGTTGTCTAATGTTATTTGGTAGCATAATACTGGTGACTAGATTATAATTTTTCATAACATAAGGAGTTTTAGCTGCCCTGAAATACTACTAGGTGAAAAAGGAGTGCGCAATTTCCACTACTATACAAACAGCAGCCAGTAGAAAAGTGCATCTCTTATCAACCAACAGCTTTAAAAGTCATCTGGCATTTTTTTATTTGTGAGATAGTGTGAGCTGTTTTACAAATTTCAAAGCTCTATGCAGGTTTCTGATGCAGTTCTGTGGTGGTGTCATACGTATGGCAGCACATACCTTGCAAACAAGATGGTTCATCCACATGAACCTTGCTATAAACATTTTGCAGCTAGGTATTTAAACATATTTATGTATGTTTTTCTTCACTTTACAGTATGATGAACATGTTATATTTACTACATTATTTTTCTATTAAATTCCTGGATTAAGTATTTTATTGCCTGTGCCAGTAAGCACTTGAATTAATGATTCTTGATATTTAAAAAACACATTATGCCGCAATGGTTGCAGTCAGTCCTCACTAGACAAAAGTGAACTGCAAAAAGAGTGACATCTGTATTGTACAGAGATTATGCCCTGAGTGTGGCACGTGCAATCAAGGTTCAAGTAGTGACACTGGGATTGCAGGGGAGCTGGGGAGAAACTGGGAGTACCTGATGCTCACTAAACTACCTCAGAATAATGGACTTCCAAGCATGAAGTGACTGCTTTTGAGGCCAGAAAAAACAGATCTGTGAAGGAAAAGCATCCAAGCTGCAAGATGCAGCAATTACAGCAGTCAGGATGTGCTTGTGAAAGCATGCACATGTGGTGTATGTATATGGTGTATGTAAATACTTTCCTAGCATGCAGTGCACACTGCGATCAGACTGTGAGAAGAGGGGCTGTTATGTACAAGGAAAATAATTTGCCAGCCTAGAATGATATTGAGCCATAACATGTTTGTCACATAGCTTTACCTGAAAGACAAAACAAATGGCGTTAATTGGCCTAATATGGTTCTGAAATGAACAGATCCCAATTTATAGACAGCAGCAAAAAACATAAAGTGCAGAAGTAAGATCTAATTTATTTTTTTTTTTGCTTTACAAAATCCATGCACAATATGTTATTCTGCTTTTGTATTCACTTTTATTTTTACAGGTAGATGAACTACATTACTAAGGACATTTTTAGTCACAATGTAGTTGCTGTAATTAAACTACAAGAATAATGAACAAAACACATGCATAAGAAGGAATAACTGTACTAGGCAAATGTTTATAATGCAACAAAGGCAATGTTAACCAGTTAAAATGCAGTAACATCATTTACACTGTACACATCTTCTACAATTTGATGACTGACCAAGTAAACTAACTCACTGATGTCTAGGTTAGAATGGGAAGTAGTTTCAAAGACCAGGTCTCAGACTAAAGAAATAATTTTGAGGTGCAAGCTAAAGAATATCTGGGAAGTGGGAATGAACAAAGACGAAGAAGACATTAAACTTGATTTTATATTTTTTGTTAATGGCATTGTTATAAATAATTATTTTGTACAAAGATCTGCAAAAGTCCAGAAGTAGTACCTTATAAAATCATAATGGCTACCTCTCAACTGTCCAGATTTTCACAGAATGTCCAGATTGTTGCCTGATATTTTTTGGTCTGTTACTCTTAAAATTTGGAGTTTTCTGGCAAATTACTGAGATTTGAAGTCACTATATAATGAAATATATTTGAGTTTCAGACTTTATATCCGTCAGAAAATGTATGCTAACACCAATCTTGTTATTCTAGCAACTTTCTAAGTTTATAAGAGCAATATTTAAAGTATGTCTCTATTTTTGTCTTTGTCTTCGCATTATTTTGGGCTTTGTCTAGATTTCTTATGCTAAGAGGTTGAGAGGTATAATATTAATGCAATGTGGCAGTTTAACCTGAATATGATTTAGCAGCCAATGATTTCTGAAAAGAACAATGTAGGGGGCTTCACTTAGAATCTGACAGATTTTATTTTAAGTTTTCTTCATCTTGTGCACTTTCTTAGCAGAGGCAGTAGCTGATATCAGGAAAGTACGTGCTGGAGCTAAAAACACTTTACCTAGTGCCTGTCTCTATCAGTTAGCAACTTGTGAACATGGCAACAGTTAACAAGAGTGAGTGTCTTACTTACAAACTTATGGGCCTGTAATGAGAAATTCATCAGGGGAGCCAACTATACCCCCAGGTATCTGAAATGTTGTACTGAATTGACATCGCTACCACATGGTGCTGGTACTGAACTCACACTGTCTCCAACTGATAATGGTGCTGAATCAACACTGTCACCACATGGTGCTGGTACTGAACTCACACTGTCTCCAACTGATAATGGTACTGAATCAACACTGCTACCACCTGATACTTTTACTGAATCAGCACTGCTACCACCTGATACTGTTACAGAATAGATACTCTTGACACCTGGTGCTGGTACTGAATTGATTCTCCTGACAGCTGGTGCTGGTACTGAATCAGCACTGCTACCACCTGATACTTTTACTGAGTCAGCACTGCTACCACCTGATACTGGTACAGAATCGATACTCTCGACACCTGGTGCTGGTACTGAATTGATACTCCCAACAGCTGGTGCTGGTACTGAATCAGCACTGCTACCACCTGATACTTTTACTGAGTCAGCACTGCTACCACCCGATACTGGTACAGAATCGATACTCTCGACACCTGGTGCTGGTACTGAATTGACTCTGCCACCACCTAGTGCTGAAATGGCATTGCCATCATCTGGAACTTGTACTGAAATAGCTCTGTCACCTCATGGTGCTGGAGTGCTTCACTTTGAGTTTACCTTGTTAAAGCAACTTTTTAGTCCCAAACACAAAAACGTGATTTTATGCATATTAAATTGAATGTCCATTTGGCTTAGGCCTAATGAGAGATATATAGAATTACCCTTGAACTTTGCAGAGATCACTGTGTGCAAATTATCTGAGATTCAGAAAGCATATCATTGGCTTACAATAGCTTTTTTATGTGGGAGATGCAATGTTAGTGCATTAAGGAAAGGGATAGAAAGTACAGGACCCCCTGGAATACACCTGTCTTAATAGAATGAGATGGGATTGTTCTAATGCAAAGATCACTCTTAATGGTTCTGTTGTGCAAATAGCAACTGTATAACTCTGAGGTACTTAAACATGAAGTGCAAGCCTTGATTGGTTCACATAGTCAAATGCTTTGGCCACGTTCATGAACACCACTATTGTGAGTTCACCTTTCTCAGTTTAGTTAAAGAAACGACTGGCATGTGAGAACAGTGCTCTGCTAGTACTGAGACCCATTTTAAAACCATGCTGCAGGGCAAACCATGTGCTCTGCAGTAGCATAACAGTGCCTTTGTAAAAATGTTGGCTAAGGGGTTAACAAAGTGATAGGGTCATAGGCTCCACATTGCATTTTGCTTAGGTAGAATGACATTTGCTGAGTTCCAGATTTCTGAGAAAATTCTGGATTTTAATGAGGAGCTAATGTCCTATCATAATGATTGCATCAAATGTGGAACAGCACAGAAAGCATTTGGGGCAGAGGTGCAACCTGCAAGTCTTTAACTTAGAATTTCTTTGAAGCTTAATTGGCTTTTGTAATGAAAACTATCTGAAAAGTGTAACTGTTGAGAAATAGAAAGTGCTTTCTGTTGCTATTTTAGCTGCATGTGTCAGAAGCATAGAAGAAGAGCTAATTAAATGAGTGAAAAAGTCAACAAATGAGAAATTAACATTCTATTCATCAATATTTAAGAAGGTAAGCTTGTGCTTTTTAGACCTAAGAGTTAGGCTGTTCATTTCCTTCCAGAAGTCTTGGGAATTTCCAGATAGGAATACTTATCTTTTCTTTAGGAAGGTTGCCTCCATTTTTGTTTCTCAGCCTTTTACAGTGACTTTTGGAAGTCACTTTATGTAGTACTACATTTCTACATCTTCCAGGCTGCTTTGCATGCAGCAAATGCTTACCTTTACAGACTTGCCATTAACTCATTTTGTCTTGCAAAATGACAATTTATTCCTCCAGTATCAGTAATTTGTTAAGAAAGAACTAGAAAGCTCTTTCTTCATCTGTGGTTGTAATTGACATGATTGTTTGACTGCCCTTTACCTAATGATACCATCATGATTGCCTGTTGGTTTACCTTCAGTCAGATCTAACTCATTCAGCTCAGTCAGTACACACACACACACAGACGCACACACGCACACACACACACACACACACACACACACGCACGCACACACGCGCACACGCACACACATGCGCACACGCGCACACACGCACACACGCTCACAGAAAAGGTAGAAGAGACACCGCAGTAGCCAATAAAATAGATACAGATGAGTCTTCATCAGGAGACTGTACAGATACATTGTAAAAGAAGCTGCTTAGCTGGTACTGTATCAGGTTTACCGGACAATGTTTCTAACTAAACACTGACATGATTATTTGAATGTCCTGTACCTAATGATGCCATCAAGAATTCCTGTGTGTTTGCCTTCATTCAAACCTAACTCATTCAGCTCAGTTAGTATACACTCAGACACAGAAAAGGTGATAGAGAGACAGCAGAGGTCGATAAAATAGATACAGATGAGTCTTCATCAGGATACTGGTCAGATGTAGTTTATTAGAGACTGCTTAACAGGTACTGTATCAGGTTTACTAGACAATGTTTCTAGCTATGTAAATGAAGACTCATCATACTGTACAGCTCAGTAATAGCTTAGAGGTTACAAGTTTAATTTGAAATCACTAAATGTGCATGGGGACATAGAAGGGGAGGGGGTATATGTAAAAGCATATTGTTTACAATTACTGATTTTGTGACAGGATGTATATACACCAACACAACTGTTATTGTTAAAACAGATTGCTACTGTAGACTTACAAACTAGCCAATTTGGGTCATGGGTACTTGTGTTAGATGATACAGTAGTGGCCCTGCAATCTACTGCCTTCTTGTTTGTCTTTTCAGCTTTTCCCGGTAAGGGGTCACCACAGCGGAATTCCGGTCCGCTAATGATTGGCAGTAGATCTTTATGGTGCCGAGTTGCCAGCCCGATGCCCAACCTTCAGAGAAGGCAGGCCCAATTACGCATGTCTTTTGGAGGCCACTCGACCGCGGGGAGGACATGCAGACTCCACACAGAAGGCACTCCCCGCACACTAGCTGAGAATCGAACGGGAAAACCTCTTGCTGTGAGGCAACAATGCAACCGCTGTACCACCGTGGCTTAAACACTATCAGAACCATCGCTGGGTCTAGTTCCTGGTCTTTGGCTCTAGAAAACCTGATAAGATGCAAACAAAGAAATATGGATATTGTTTTCTGGTTGCAGTCAAGACTTGTTGATACCAATAATGTTAGACATTTGAGTGTTAAGACAGAATTCTAAGATATAGTATACCTGAATCGTATTCTGTTGGAACTGAAATCCAGTAAAAAAATATCCCTCTTTCAGGCTATTTTAATGCCTTTGTTAAAAATGGATAAGGTATTAGAAGTAGGAGGTATGATACTTGTGTGGATTCCTTTTAGACTACTATTAAATACTTTGTAAAAAGGAGATAATCAACACATATATGGGTTGTATACACGTGTAACATAAAAGTTGGAACCAAACATTTAGCAAAAGAGCAGTTATATAAAAGGAGGTAAAAATAACTATACAAGAAAATGATACTTTCTATAATGTCTTTTGATCTAAGTGTACTTACAAATAAATCTAAAAATGAAAGAATGGTGAACTATATTAAAAAATATAGAGTGCAAACAGCTAGGCTACAGGAGGCACACCTGGAAAAACTGAACATGTTAATTTGATAAAGAAAGGTTTTCAGGATGGTTATTCAGCAGAATATTTGGGGCAAAGGAAAAGATGTGTACTTATATCAATTGCAAGATGAGCTCCAACAGTGATAGAAGAGGAAAAAAGATAATGGAAGATACATATTACTAAGGGGTTACTGGCTAGGGAGGAGGATTACACTGGCATGCATTTACATCCCCCTAGAACTGCTATAATGGAGCTTAAGAATATTCTGGGAGAAATAATCAGCTTTCATCAAGGAATATTACTTATAGGTGGAGAATGGAATTTGGTTTGCAATAGTGAAGATGTGTCTGGGGGCCTAGAAGGGAAAATATAACAAGGGAGGGTAGATTTTTGAAAAAGTTATGAAAATGTTTGGCATGGAAGATGTGAATTCAGTACTAGGAGTTCGGAGTGAATTTACATATTACTCAATGAGATACAAAAACTGGGCTAAGCTAGATAGATTTTATATCTCACAGGAACATGTGCATTTAATTGAATTTCTTGAAATGCAGCCAATAACTATCTCAGATCATGCATCAATAGTAACTAAAATAAAAATGCAAGGTAATGAAATGAAAATAAGACACTGAAGCTTTCCCACCTACCAGTTGAAAAGAGAGGAATTTAAGGAATCAGTTGTGGAATTAATTCAGGAGCTACTAGAGAAGATAGATTTATCTTCTAAAACATGTATAAGGAGTGGGATAAAATTAAAGTGGAGTTTAAAATTAGGTTGGAAATAAAAGAAAGGGTGATATGGCTAAACAGTAACAAGAACTATTTAGACTTTTTAGAGGGATTGACAAATGTTAAAATATTGGGAAATAGGGGGAATCTCTCAGAAAAAGAAAAAGAGCAACTACAGAATGCTAAACAGAAAATAAGTTATTACCGCGATAATATGCATGAGTTTAGAAAGATTGCTGTTTTTTTATAATAATTCTAGAGCCCAAAAACTTCTAGCACAACAACTCAGGCAACAAAAAGGGATAAGGGCAGTCACCAAGCTTATGGAGCCTATAACAAGGAAGATAACAAGAGACGTTGTAAAAGTATTAGAAATATATCGGAAATTTTATGAAAATTTGTATAAAGTGGAGAAATACGGAAATCAAGAAAAGGTACAAATGGAAATGTTTATGGAAGAATTAAATATGCCAAAGCTAGAGGTAGATGAGGCTCAGTTACTAACAGTTAGGATAGGAAAGGATGAGATAAAAATGGCTATGTATAACCAAGCTACAGGAAAGTCCCCATGAATAGATGGCATTCCTGTGGACGTTTGGAAGTTAGGAGAGAAAAAAATGATAAATATATGTAAGGTTTTATTTAAATAAAAGTATTTTAAGAGGAGGAGAAGTACCATCATGCTGGAAGAAGGCAGTGGTAATGGTAATACATAAAAAGGGTGAAGATCCATTGGATCCAGCTTTACACAGGCCCATTTCAATACTAAACCAGGATTATAAAGTGTTCATGTCTATAATGTCTAAAAGAATGGCAAAAGTGATACAAAAATTGATAGATATGGATCAGTGTGGTTTTGTGGAAGGGAGGCAAACATTTGACAATATTAACAGAACACTGATGATCCAGAGGGAAGCAGAATGTAAGAAAGTGCCACTTTTATTGGTGGGTCTTGATGCCGAGAAAGCATTTGGCAGAGTAGACTGGGACTTTATGAGCAGGGCAAGGGAAGCATTTGATTTCCCTGATACAATTATAAGGTTGACTAGAAGAATATGTAAGGGATTGGAGGTGGGAATTAAAGTGGGTGGGGTCCTCTCTGATAATTTCTGCTTGAGTAGAATAACCAGGCAGTGTTGTCTCCTTCCCCCTTTGTTGTTTGCATTATATTCAGAACCACTGGCAAAGAAAATAAGGGACTCAGAAATTCAAGGATATAATTGGTATGGTAGTCAGGGAAAAGCTGGCTCTATTTGTAGATGATATTATTTTATACCTGACAAAACCAGAAAGGGACATTACGTTGTTGTGGAACATTTTAAGACAGTTTCACATCTTCTCTGGATCCAAAATTAATGAAGCTAAAACAAAAGCAATAGCGATAAATTATGTACCCACACACAAATTGTTCCAACAATATCCATATTTATGGGGACATGATAAAATGAAGTACTTAGGAGTATGGATTAGAAATACTCTGTGGTGGCAATTAAGGATATGTGGGAAGAGACCCTTTAGTTTTTCACACAGGTCAGGCATACCTTTATCAATTGGAGGAGAAGTTGTGGATAGCAATTAAAAAAGAGTTGAAGGATTTTATCTGGGAAGGGAGGACAGCAAAGCTCAAGTGGGATAAGATGATTCTACCAATAGAGCAAGGTGGACTAGGATTACCCAATTTGAGGGGGTATTTTAGAGCAACACAGTTAAGGCTCTTATACATAACACAAGCAGAAAACTATAATTCAAAGTGGAAAAAAATGATGCTGACACAGGGAGGAAGCTCAAGAAATAAGGAGAGATTGGGATTTTGGATGCCAACTCTTAAGGAGAACAACCAAAATCATACAGAGTATTATATTCATAAAATAGTAGAGAGTATTCTAAGAACCAAACCAGCACGAGAATGGATAAAAGAGATTTTGCCGATAGGGTTGACTGTGGTCAGGGATATGGATAACAGGCAAGAGGGGGGATGGAATTTATTGGAGAAAACTGGCAAAGGAACCAAGGTATTGGGAGCAAATAACTAGAAAGGGAAAGGTAATAGAATGGGAAGAGGCCAAGAATTTATTTGGACTGCAGGTTAGAAATTGCCTTCCCTATCAAGGATTGATATCAGAGTATAGGCAAAGAGAAAGAAATAGGGGGCTGTTAAATGAAAGACCAGCACTGGTAGACTTGTTAATAGAATCTAGAACAGAAGCCACCATTAAAAAGGAATACTTAGGAAAGGATATAAAATATTGCATGGTAATTATAAGAATCAATCAGAGGAGCTTAGAAAGGATTGGGAAGAGAGATTGGATAAGCAATTCACAAAGAGACAATGGGGGGATATATGTATATCTCCCTTATATGCAACAATGTCTAGAAGATTTAGGATCTTTGCTTGGAAGTGTTTACATAGGTATTTTTATACCCCAAGAAGACTCTAAAGAATTTTTCCTCAGGTCGATAGCAAATGTTGGAGGTGTGACAGGCAAGAAAGAGGTAGACGCGAACATATTTTTGGAAGTGTGATGAGCTGCCAGACTTTTGGGATTCCCTGCGTACCACTCTGTCAGAGATGCTGGGTGAGAGGATTGAATTGACTGGGGAGATTTTTTTTTTGCTATGATACAGAATCTGAATTGCCTAGACATAGTAAAGCCTTGCTGAGTCTAATTATGGTGGCTGCCAAAAAAGCAATTACTAGAAAATGGAAATCAAAGTCTAGACCAACTTTACTAGAAGTACTGAATATAGTAGCAGAGATAAAACAACTGGAACTGGGATCTTTAGAAAAGGGCAGGAGCAAACTACATAGGAAAAATGGGAACTGTGGGAAACAGTATATGCAGAGCAGGAATGAGGTTTAAGAGGCAGGATTTGAATGAGCTATATAATGATTAACTGACAATGACTGGATAGTTTATAAGTGATGTATAATGTTTACAACTATAGTTGTTTCAATGGTGTCTGTGAGGTAAATTGTAACTAAAGTGATATAATTTTCTATGTTTCTCATTTATATAAATGTAAGATTGCCTTTGTCATATGTATAAATTTAATAAAGATGTTTGGGGAAAAAAATGAGTGCTGGAAATTATGAATTTGGTCAAAGTAAGAAAATACTGCATGAGGGACGTACTGATTTTAATACCAACACTGTCAAATCATGAAAGAGACAAAACAAAATAGAAAAATACATATATGTCATTTACAGGGTTACACACTATAGCAGATGTACTTGAGACCAGAAAGTCATCTGTTATTTGTGAAGATAGTGTCCGGTAAATATATCCTTTAAAATGCATTGCATTATGTCTGCTTGGCATTATAGACAATGGCTTATCTAATCCTCCATTTGTCATTTAATATTCTACATGCCTTATATCTCTCACTCCTACTGCAACCCTACTCTGTCTCATGCATTCAGGAATTTTTCATTGGATTTCGTCTCAGCTACCCATTCCAGTTATCTTCTCCATGGGACCACAACCATCTATATGAATACTTTTACAAATCTAGAAAATAGCCCCTTCAGTCTGATGCCTTTGTGCTCCCTAACTTGCCCCTCAATTTTTCCTGTTCGGAATAACCCCCCTTTCACACACCCCAACAAGATCTTCTTCATCAATATAATGTGCCCTGTCTCTTCTGGCTTCTATTGACAATAGCTCCTCCAATATCTTGCAATATCCTTCCCCTCCACTCTAACTGGAGACGGAACTCAAGGTGTGGCCTGAGCAGGGCCTGGTAGAGCAGGAAGATCATCTTTTTGCTTCTAGAGTCTATCTCTCTGAGGATAAAACTGGCATTTTGTTTGCTGCTGCCACCCACTCTCACTCTGCTCCTGGTGGTTCAGTCTGGAGTAATCACTTCTCCAGACCCTCTTCCTTCTCTGTCACCATCATTCCCAATCCCACCAGCTGATATGTCTCATCATGGTTGTAGTGGCCCAAGTGATGTAGTTTGCATTTGTTTATAATGAACCTCACCTGCTGCCTTTCTGCTCACTTGGCTAGCTTTTTAAAAATTTTTCTTAGACTGCTATCTTATCCACTACAGTTGCACCTATCTTTCTGCATTCAGTGAAGAGTGTAATATGTTCTGTGTACCCTTGGATATGTCTGAAACAAACAAACTGGACATGTACTGTGGTGCTATAGTACTTGAAGTAAAACTTATACATGTGCTGTAGCACTGTAGCATCTGTAGCAATATTGGTGCATGGGCTGTGGTAACTAAAGTACCTAAAGTAGTAGTGGTGCATGTGCTGTGGTAACTGAAGTACCTAAAGTAGTACTGGTGCATGTGCTGTGGTAATTGAAGTACCTAAAGCAGTACTGGTGCATGTGCTGTGGTAACTGAAGTACCTAAAGTAGTACTGGTGCATGTGCTGTGGTAACTGAAGTACCTAAAGTAGTACTGGTGCATGTGCTGTGGTAACTGAAGTACCTAAAGTAGTACTGGTGCATATGCTGTGGTAACTGAAGTACCTAAAGTAGTACTGGTGCATGTGCTGTGGTAAGTAAAGTACCTAAAGTAGTACTGGTGCATGTGCTGTGGTAACCGAAGTACCTAAAGTAGTACTGGTGCATGTGCTGTGGTAACTGAAGTACCTAAAGTAGTACTGGTGCATGTGCTGTGGTAACTGAAGTACCTAAAGTAGTACTGGTGCATGTGCTGTGGTAAGTAAAGTACCTAAAGTAGTACTGGTGCATGTGCTGTGGTAACTGAAGTACCTAAAGTAGTACTGGTGCATGTGCTGTGGTACTATAGCATCTGGAGTAATACTGGTACATGCTCTATGGTGCTGTGGTATCTGAAGTAGCTAAAGTGTAGTACCGATGTATACAAGGCAGCTAACAGTGATGGAAATAATAACATTCGATTCTCATGAATTCAAAGGGCAGCAATGGTACTGGCAATTATATATATATATATATATATATATATATATATATATATATATATATATATATATATATATATGGATTCACTTTATATCCTCGAAATACTGAAATGTCGAAATTCAGTATGTCGATGCTATAAAGTCGAAACCTAACAACAACGAAAACTCAGAAGCACGAAATTCAAAATCTCGCATACCGGAGATTTAGAATTAGCACTTCTGCTGTCCACAAACACACACCTTCCTCCCCCCCCCCACACACACACACACACACACACACACACACACACACACACAAGTTCTGTACTACATAAAAGAAGGGGGGCAACCCCCTGCACCCCCCATGTGGGGGGCTGCGCCACCCACACACCCCTTACTTAAATATTTTAACTCCGAGGTTGCACTGCATGCAACAACACACAAAAGACCACCACACAAGCTACATTCTCCTTGCACACAAACACACACACATCACAGCAACACAACACACTAACACACACCACAGCCCCTACCCAAAACCCTTAACACATCAACACTTACCTGAATCCATAACCACAGCGAAAAACCAGAAGCGCTAATTCAAAACCTCCAGTATTCGAGGTTTTGAATTTCGTGCTTCTGAAGTTTACTCTTTTCAGGATTCCACTTTATGGGCTCGAAATACTGAATTTCGATATTTCAGTATTTCAAGCTTCTAAAGGGAATCTGTATTATATATATATATATATATATATATATATATATATATATATATATATATATATATATAATTGTTATATTGCTTCTAAGTAGGTTAAATGAAAAAAGACCTCATATACAGATTATGAAATAAATCAAACTGACATCACCAGAAGGACTAATTGGAAGAAAAGCGTTTCAGTTTCTAGTGAGTAATGGATTGGATCATGTAAAGAAGGTTCTCCCAACATCTGCCAAAATGCAAACTATTACACAGATATGCTGATAAACACAACACAGTGAAATGAGTGTTTCTATATCACATGACATGTTCAACTACTGGAGCAAAACACTTAAAAAAAGGAAGCAATGAGTCACAGCTAAAAAAACTTCCATTAACAGTTGGTATTTAATATTATTGCTATTAAAATAAATAGAAATACAGCAGGTTTTAACATTTTCATTTTTTTTTAATTCCTGAAAATGATTTATGGAAATACAAAGACAGAAAGAAAGCTGAATTGACAGGTATGGTGGCTTATTGATTAGGATTTCTTTCTCACAGCTGCAGGGGCCCAGTTCATACCTGAAGTCCAGTTGCTGCTTGAGTAAAGTCTGAATGTTCTTTTCACGTCTGCATGGATTTTCTTCAGCTACGTTTTTGGAACATCATAAATACAAGCTTTAGGAACTGACTGCTTTGAACTCTGCATATGTATTTAGTGGATTTATCCTAGCATTTGTGGGCAAGATGATTGCTGAAACTGGTCTGTGAAGTATAAGTCACTTACCGAATTAACAAATAAATAAATTAAAGGAAAGTCATAAAACTGGCTCCCTACTGCAGTTCTGAAATGCGTAAGCGTGAACGCAGGAATTATGAAAAAAGAAGTTTGAAAATGCAGAACTGTGAACATCAAACATCGCTGTTCTCCTTTGAAGTTATTTTCTGCATAGGACAAGCCCCCAATACACCAACTCAGAGACTGCCATACCTCAGGAAAAACGGATATTCTGAGAAATTCAATAGGAAGCACCTCATAAATGGCTGAAGAAAGCTGAGAGTAACTTGAAATAACATGAAAATAAACTTTCTTTTAAAATATATTTAGTGATTTTAGCCTACACTGGGATCTTCTTTAGAACAGCATATAATGAATAGCATACATCTTATATGCACATAAAAACAATCATGTGACCCACATCATGTGACCCATCACCTGACAAGTAATGTTAAATATTAATTGAACACTTATTTATACTTATTCAGTCTTCTATTTCTATTTAGTTTTAAAATACATTTATAATTTACTGCATCATTTAACCATGGATAAACATTGGCATTCAGCAAAATTTGCCATTTTATTTCTTTAAACTCTGAATCATTTTAAGTAGAGTTGCTGCTACTGAGATTTGTCTGCATACATCAACTGGACATAAGCTGATTTAAGTATATTTCCTTCATTTTATTGTGGTTGTTATAACTTGGGGACTGATTTCTCAGATCTAGCTCTGTTGAAACTGTCTTGTGTGTGTGTCTGAAGCTCTGCACTAGTTGTTAAACTGCTCTGAAATTCCTTTAAGTGTTAATTAGCTTGGGGGGTTTTCTGATAACTTTAAAACCTGTGTTGGTTACATCTCTGGTAATCATTTTAAGTAGAGTTGCTGCTACTGAGATTTGTCTGCATACATCAACTGGACATAAGCTGATTTAAGTATATTTCCTTCATTTTATTGTGGTTGTTATAACTTGGGGACTGATTTCTCAGATCTAGCTCTGTTGAAACTGTCTTGTGTGTGTGTCTGAAGCTCTGCACTAGTTGTTAAACTGCTCTGAAATTCCTTTAAGTGTTAATTAGCTTGGGGGTTTTCTGATAACTTTAAAACCTGTGTTGGTTACATCTCTGGTAATCATTTTAAGTAGAGTTGCTGCTACTGAGATTTGTCTGCATACATCAACTGGACATAAGCTGATTTAAGTATATTTCCTTCATTTTATTGTGGTTGTTATAACTTGGGGACTGATTTCTCAGATCTAGCTCTGTTGAAACTGTCTTGTGTGTGTGTCTGAAGATCTGCACTAGTTGTTAAACTGCTCTGAAATTCCTTTAAGTGTTAATTAGCTTGGGGGTTTTCTGATAACTTTAAAACCTGTGTTGGTTACATCTCTGGTAATCATTTTAAGTAGAGTTGCTGCTACTGAGATTTGTCTGCATACATCAACTGGACATAAGCTGATTTAAGTATATTTCCTTCATTTTATTGTGGTTGTTATAACTTGGGGACTGATTTCTCAGATCTAGCTCTGTTGAAACTGTCTTGTGTGTGTGTCTGAAGCTCTGCACTAGTTGTTAAACTGCTCTGAAATTCCTTTAAGTGTTAATTAGCTTGGGGGGTTTTCTGATAACTTTAAAACCTGTGTTGGTTACATCTCTGGTAATCATTTTAAGTAGAGTTGCTGCTACTGAGATTTGTCTGCATACATCAACTGGACATAAGCTGATTTAAGTATATTTCCTTCATTTTATTGTGGTTGTTATAACTTGGGGACTGATTTCTCAGATCTAGCTCTGTTGAAACTGTCTTGTGTGTGTGTCTGAAGCTCTGCACTAGTTGTTAAACTGCTCTGAAATTCCTTTAAGTGTTAATTAGCTTGGGGGTTTTCTGATAACTTTAAAACCTGTGTTGGTTACATCTCTGGTAATCATTTTAAGTAGAGTTGCTGCTACTGAGATTTGTCTGCATACATCAACTGGACATAAGCTGATTTAAGTATATTTCCTTCATTTTATTGTGGTTGTTATAACTTGGGGACTGATTTCTCAGATCTAGCTCTGTTGAAACTGTCTTGTGTGTGTGTCTGAAGCTCTGCACTAGTTGTTAAACTGCTCTGAAATTCCTTTAAGTGTTAATTAGCTTGGGGGGTTTTCTGATAACTTTAAAACCTGTGTTGGTTACATCTCTGGTAATCATTTTAAGTAGAGTTGCTGCTACTGAGATTTGTCTGCATACATCAACTGGACATAAGCTGATTTAAGTATATTTCCTTCATTTTATTGTGGTTGTTATAACTTGGGGACTGATTTCTCAGATCTAGCTCTGTTGAAACTGTCTTGTGTGTGTGTCTGAAGCTCTGCACTAGTTGTTAAACTGCTCTGAAATTCCTTTAAGTGTTAATTAGCTTGGGGGTTTTCTGATAACTTTAAAACCTGTGTTGGTTACATCTCTGGTAATCATTTTAAGTAGAGTTGCTGCTACTGAGATTTGTCTGCATACATCAACTGGACATAAGCTGATTTAAGTATATTTCCTTCATTTTATTGTGGTTGTTATAACTTGGGGACTGATTTCTCAGATCTAGCTCTGTTGAAACTGTCTTGTGTGTGTGTCTGAAGCTCTGCACTAGTTGTTAAACTGCTCTGAAATTCCTTTAAGTGTTAATTAGCTTGGGGGGTTTTCTGATAACTTTAAAACCTGTGTTGGTTACATCTCTGGTAATCATTTTAAGTAGAGTTGCTGCTACTGAGATTTGTCTGCATACATCAACTGGACATAAGCTGATTTAAGTATATTTCCTTCATTTTATTGTGGTTGTTATAACTTGGGGACTGATTTCTCAGATCTAGCTCTGTTGAAACTGTCTTGTGTGTGTGTCTGAAGCTCTGCACTAGTTGTTAAACTGCTCTGAAATTCCTTTAAGTGTTAATTAGCTTGGGGGGTTTTCTGATAACTTTAAAACCTGTGTTGGTTACATCTCTGGTAATCATTTTAAGTAGAGTTGCTGCTACTGAGATTTGTCTGCATACATCAACTGGACATAAGCTGATTTAAGTATATTTCCTTCATTTTATTGTGGTTGTTATAACTTGGGGACTGATTTCTCAGATCTAGCTCTGTTGAAACTGTCTTGTGTGTGTGTCTGAAGATCTGCACTAGTTGTTAAACTGCTCTGAAATTCCTTTAAGTGTTAATTAGCTTGGGGGTTTTCTGATAACTTTAAAACCTGTGTTGGTTACATCTCTGGTAATCATTTTAAGTAGAGTTGCTGCTACTGAGATTTGTCTGCATACATCAACTGGACATAAGCTGATTTAAGTATATTTCCTTCATTTTATTGTGGTTGTTATAACTTGGGGACTGATTTCTCAGATCTAGCTCTGTTGAAACTGTCTTGTGTGTGTGTCTGAAGCTCTGCACTAGTTGTTAAACTGCTCTGAAATTCCTTTAAGTGTTAATTAGCTTGGGGGGTTTTCTGATAACTTTAAAACCTGTGTTGGTTACATCTCTGGTAATCATTTTAAGTAGAGTTGCTGCTACTGAGATTTGTCTGCATACATCAACTGGACATAAGCTGATTTAAGTATATTTCCTTCATTTTATTGTGGTTGTTATAACTTGGGGACTGATTTCTCAGATCTAGCTCTGTTGAAACTGTCTTGTGTGTGTGTCTGAAGCTCTGCACTAGTTGTTAAACTGCTCTGAAATTCCTTTAAGTGTTAATTAGCTTGGGGGTTTTCTGATAACTTTAAAACCTGTGTTGGTTACATCTCTGGTAATCATTTTAAGTAGAGTTGCTGCTACTGAGATTTGTCTGCATACATCAACTGGACATAAGCTGATTTAAGTATATTTCCTTCATTTTATTGTGGTTGTTATAACTTGGGGACTGATTTCTCAGATCTAGCTCTGTTGAAACTGTCTTGTGTGTGTGTCTGAAGCTCTGCACTAGTTGTTAAACTGCTCTGAAATTCCTTTAAGTGTTAATTAGCTTGGGGGGTTTTCTGATAACTTTAAAACCTGTGTTGGTTACATCTCTGGTAATCATTTTAAGTAGAGTTGCTGCTACTGAGATTTGTCTGCATACATCAACTGGACATAAGCTGATTTAAGTATATTTCCTTCATTTTATTGTGGTTGTTATAACTTGGGGACTGATTTCTCAGATCTAGCTCTGTTGAAACTGTCTTGTGTGTGTGTCTGAAGCTCTGCACTAGTTGTTAAACTGCTCTGAAATTCCTTTAAGTGTTAATTAGCTTGGGGGTTTTCTGATAACTTTAAAACCTGTGTTGGTTACATCTCTGGTAATCATTTTAAGTAGAGTTGCTGCTACTGAGATTTGTCTGCATACATCAACTGGACATAAGCTGATTTAAGTATATTTCCTTCATTTTATTGTGGTTGTTATAACTTGGGGACTGATTTCTCAGATCTAGCTCTGTTGAAACTGTCTTGTGTGTGTGTCTGAAGCTCTGCACTAGTTGTTAAACTGCTCTGAAATTCCTTTAAGTGTTAATTAGCTTGGGGGTTTTCTGATAACTTTAAAACCTGTGTTGGTTACATCTCTGGTAATCATTTTAAGTAGAGTTGCTGCTACTGAGATTTGTCTGCATACATCAACTGGACATAAGCTGATTTAAGTATATTTCCTTCATTTTATTGTGGTTGTTATAACTTGGGGACTGATTTCTCAGATCTAGCTCTGTTGAAACTGTCTTCCCACCCCTCCCTGTTCTTGGATGTAGTTTAAATTTGCTGGCTTTTGCAGTGCCCGCCCCACTCTAGATTTGATCTTGCACACTCCCCAGTCCCTTCTCTTTACCGCATTCTCTCTAATAAACCCTTTCTGCACTTGCTTTTAGTCCTTTTTAATTTAATTACATTTTTTTTCATACTGTGTGTGGACTAATATTGCTACATACTCAAGTGTGCCAGCTTGCACTGCACGTGAATTGTTTTATAGCATTTACTGTCTGTTTTTTTCCTTGTCGCTGTAAAAAAAAAAAAAAAAAAAAAAAAAAAAAATTCTCTTGTTTTCCCGCCTTACTGAACTAGAGTAGTCCAGTTTCAGAGTTGCTGATCCCTGGGCTTTGTTTTTAGTTCCTGTTACTGATCCATTGCCTTATTAGGGAGGAGGGAAGTTTCTTTGCTTACCAGTGGGAGTGGGAAGCACTGAGCAGCCTTTCTGTCCGATTTGGTGAAGCTTCAGCCGGAAACTAGTAGTCCATTGGTTGTTTTGGGCCAATTCCTAGCTCCTTTCAGCCCCCTGCTATAAAACACGCTAAACACGCGTTTTTCCAGCTTGTACCAACTCAGCACAGATCCTCGTGGTGGCCTGCAGAGTGATCCAAGCAGCAGAGAGCTAAAAGAGTGACTTTCTACCAGATATAAGTATTTTTGTGGCTTTCCCGCTGTTATTAAGCTAGCGACTGCATTTCGCCTGTTTTACTGCTACTTTAAGTGATTTCTGCATTTTACACTGTTTATTGCACTTTAAGTTACTAATTGTTGCAAATTGTTTCTGTAGGCTACACACTAAAGTGCTAGCCGATTTACAGCATTTATAGCATTTACTGTCTGTTTTTTCCTTGTCTCTGTAATAAAACAAAAATCTCGTTTTCCGCCTTACTGAACTAGAGTAGTCCAGTTTCAGAGTTGCTGATCCCTGGGCTTTGTTTTTAGTTCCTGTTACTGATCCATTGCCTTATTAGGGAGGAGGGAAGTTTCTTTGCTTACCAGTGGGAGTGGGAAGCACTGAGCAGCCTTTCTGTCCGATTTGGTGAAGTTTCAGCCGGAAACTAGTAGTCCATTGGTCGTTTGGGCCAATTCCTAGCTCCTTTCAGCCCCTGCTATAAAACACGCTAAACACGCGTTTTTCCAGCTTGTACCAACTCAGCACAGATCCTCGTGGTGGCCTGCAGAGTGATCCAAGCAGCAGAGAGCTAAAAGAGTGACTTTCTACCAGATATAAGTATTTTTGTGGCTTTCCCACTGTTATTAAGCTAGCGACTGCATTTCACCTGTTTTACTGCTACTTTAAGTGATTTCTGCATTTTACACTTTTATTGCACTTTAAGTTACTAATTGTTGCAAATTGTTTCTGTAGGCTACACACTAAAGTGCGCTAGCCGATTTACAGCATTTATAGCATTTACTGTCTGTTTTTTTCCTTGTCTCTGTAATAAAACAAAAAATCTCTTGTTTTCCGCCTTACTGAACTAGAGTAGTCCAGTTTCAGAGTTGCTGATCCCTGGGCTTTGTTTTAGTTCCTGTTACTGATCCATTGCCTTATTAGGGAGGAGGGAAGTTTCTTTGCTTACCAGTGGGAGTGGGAAGCACTGAGCAGCCTTTCTGTCCGATTTGGTGAAGTTTCAGCCAGAAACTAGTAGTCCATTGGTCGTTTTGGGCCAATTCCTAGCTCCTTTCAGCCCACTGCTATAAAACACGCTAAACACGCGTTTTTCCAGCTTGTACCAACTCAGCACAGATCCTCGTGGTGGCCTGCAGAGTGATCCAAGCAGCAGAGAGCTAAAAGAGTGACTTTCTACCAGATATAAGTATTTTTGTGGCTTTCCCACTGTTATTTAAGCTAGCGACTGCATTTCGCCTGTTTTACTGCTACTTTAAGTGATTTCTGCATTTTACACTGTTTATTGCACTTTAAGTTACTAATTGTTGCAAATTGTTTCTGTAGGCTACACACTAAAGTGCGCTAGCCGATTTACAGCATTTATAGCATTTACTGTCTGTTTTTCCTTGTCTCTGTAATAAAACAAAAAAAATCTCTTGTTTTCCTGCCTTACTGAACTAGAATAGTCCAGTTTCAGAGTTGCTGATCCCTGGGCTTTGTTTTTAGTTCCTGTTACTGATTCATTGCCTTATTAGGGAGGAGGGAAGTTTCTTTGCTTACCAGTGGGAGTGGGAAGCACTGAGCAGCCTTTCTGTCCGATTTGGTGAAGTTTCAGCCAGAAACTAGTAGTCCATTGGTTGTTTTGGGCCAATTCCTAGCTCCTTTCAGCCCCTGCTATAAAACACGCTAAACACGTTTTCCAGCTTGTACCAACTCAGCACAGATCCTCGTGGTGGCCTGCAGAGTGATCCAAGCAGCAGAGAGCTAAAAGAGTGACTTTCTACCAGATATAAGTATTTTTGTGGCTTTCCCACTGTTATTTAAGCTAGCAACTGCATTTCGCCTGTTTTATTGCTACTTTAAGTGATTTCTGCATTTTACACTGTTTATTGCACTTTAAGTTACTAATTGTTGCAAATTGTTTCTGTAGGCTACACACTAAAGTGCGCTAGCCGATTTACAGCAATTACTGTCTGTTTTTTCCTTGTCTCTGTAATAAAACAAAAAATCTCTTGTTTTCCGCCTTACTGAACTAGAGTAGTCCAGTTTCAGAGTTGCTGATCCCTGGGCTTTGTTTTTAGTTCCTGTTACTGATCCATTGCCTTATTAGGAAGGAGGGAAGTTTCTTTGCTTACCAGTGGGAGTGGGAAGCACTGAGCGCCTTTTGTCTGATTTGGTGAAGTTTCAGCCAGAAACTAGTAGTCCATTGGTCGCTTTGGGCCAATTCCTAGCTCCCTTCAGCCCCTGCTATAAAACACGCTAAACGCGTAAGCTAATTTAGCGGAGTTACCACTGTTGCACACAAGAGCAGCGGCGGTTAAACAAGGTTAAACTATTTGGGCCATCTAAATTCCACTCTTCCAATTTTACCTTAAAACTACCTTCCTCGAGCTGTACTGCTGATCTAACCAGCATATCCTATAACTGAAAAGTTCATCTCTACTTGATTCCCAAGTAGACTATTCTCTATCTGTAAAGCCTAGCACTTACTCCTACAGTACTTGCACCTTGATAAAGCACTCTTATTATAGATAGTACCCCACCAGCCTAAAACCCACTTCCCCCGGAGTCCTTTGAAAGTCTCTTTATCTACTACTTCTAGTATGTCGAGGGATCAGTTGCTAGTGTCCTCTCCAGCTCAACTGGTGAACCTGGGAATATTGAGGCAATGTTACAACTGCCTCATGTACACAGACAATCCTCTCCTTCTCCCACAAAACACAAATACATGCGAGAGATGCAACTATACGGCCAAACTGGAGGCTGAGCTCTCTCAACATAGGACTGGCAAGACCAGACAGGAGGAGAAGGTAACCACACACAATACATACCCAGTCACACATGGTACCATCACAACTTCAAATCATACACATACTCACACAAAGACATACTCGAGGCTCTGATCAAAATTTACCAAAACAGCAGAGGCCACCAAAGCAGACACCCAAACAACTACCACCTCACGACCCAACACATGCAACACATAGACCACACAGTCAGAGTGTCAAACAGTCACAGCCCTTAAGGCCAAACAAAATGCCAGACACACTTGTCATTGGTGATTCCATAGTCAGACACACTGACGTCCGCTCACCAGACTGAGTAAAGAGAAGGTCACAGTAAGCTGCCTGTCAGGCGCTAGAATCCGCCACATAACGCAAGCACTCAGGTCTCTCAACAGCAGGTACAAGTACGACTCAGTCATTGTCCACGCTGGTGTCAACGACCTGAGACGCACCTCCTTGGACTACATGAAAAGGGACATCGAGGAGCTCTCTGATTATGTAGCCCAGGCAGGTATGACCCTGACCTTGAGCAGTATCCTACCTTCACCTAGAATGATGCCACAATACAGTGATAAGATGATCAGCTTTAATAATTGGCTTAAATTCTGGTGTCATTCAAAGGGGATCCAATGTCTGTCTGCCTGGGATGACATGCTGGACAAGCCACGCTGCTTCAAGGGACGGCTTGCACCTGTCACCCTGGGCTTCGGATATTGGCAAAGGCTCTTGCCACCCCATAGTGCCTTTTTAGGCAAGGCTCAAATTCTAAACCTACCACCCTAGAACACCAAAAGGAAAAAACTAAGGGTAATGCTGCTCAATGCCAGAAGTCTCAATCTCAAGATGCACGCACTCGAGGCCCTTCTCAATATGGAGAACATCGATGTCTGTGCTGTGACAGAAACCTGGTTCAAGGCTCCTGAGAGCACCCCAGCACTAACAGGTTTCACCTCATATCATGCGTTCCGCCCCAAAATCCGGACAACACCAAGAAAGGAGGGGTGTCCATATTCATAAAGGACACCCACACCTCAAGGTTGGTGGCAACGCATGATGCATCGGAGACCATCCAGGTGCAATTAACCATAGGCAAGACTGCTCTGCAATTTGTAGCATGTTACAGGCCACCCTCTCAAACTCAGGAACCTCACATGGCCTTCCTGAAAACATTGGAGGGATAAATGTATCTCCAAACACCATCATACTAGGTGACTTTAACTACCCTAATATAGACTGGGAACACTACTCAAGCCCGAACACTCTAACCCAAAGATTCCTGGAGTTCATAAACTCAAATGCCATGGAACAACTAGTCACCATCCCCACAAGAGGAGAAAACATACTTGATCTCATCATCACGAACATGGGATCAAAATGTTCAACACCGGAAGTATACCCTCACTGGTGAGATCAGATCATAAACTAATCTCGCTGGAGGTCCTCATCCCGCCCCACCTGAAACAAAAAGACCACAGTGAAAAAATTCTCCAAAGCCAATTTCACACTTCTAAAAACTAGTGTGGTCTCCTTTAAGGCCCCTGAGCCAGTGGTAAACATTACTCAAACCGCTGAATCACTTACAAATGCCTTCTACCAGCACCTACAGGACTGCATGGATCAGGCAATCCCAAACAAAACTAAGACTCTCTGTACCAAAGGCAAGCGTCCAGTCTGGTGGACCCCAGCCATAAACAAGCTCTACAACAAAAGGAGGAAGCTACTACAAGATAGAGCAAAATCCTTGAAAGGTAAGACACCTTTGATCATTATAAGTAAAAACTAAGAGCTCTCATAAAATCATCCAAGGCAAATTTTGAGAGAAAAATCGCCAAGGACTCTAAAGAGAATCATAAGGCCTTCTTTAGCTATGTTAGAAACCTAGGAGGAAACTCCCAGATATGCTCTGAATTAGTTCAAAATGATGTGAAAATTACTGAACCTACACACATTGCCAACATACTGGCTGACAGGTTCAGTGCAAACTTCTCCCCCCCCTCCCCCCCAAAAGGAGAGATATCTATTCCAGAGGATTGTAGCCCCCCAAACATCTCCAACGCCCAGGTTAGAACTGACCTCAGTAAGGCAAAAAACACAGCATCCATGGGACCGGATGGTGTCCCCGGCTGTGTGCTTCATGAACTCAATGAGGAATTAAACCCACAGTTAGGACAGCTGTTTAATCTTAGCCTCACCTCAGGATACGTACCCAAGGAGTGGCGCATGGCGACTGTGGTCCCACTTCATAAGGGCGGTGCCTCCACAGACCCTGGAAATTACCGCCCCATTAGCTTGACAAGCCTTATCTGCAAAGCCATGGAGAGGATCATAATGGAACTCATAAATAAAGACATAGGGAACTTGCAGACTTTGGATCCAACTCAGTTTGGCTTTGTCAAAGGCAGATCCTGCCTCTTAAACTTGGTTGACTTTTTCGAGACAGTCACCAAGGCCATTGATGAGGAAAGGCAGTCCATACAGCCTACCTCGACCTGGCAAAGGCCTTCACACAATACCCCACTCAGGTATCATCGAAAAACTCATCAGCTTGAATGTAAACCCATACATCACAAGATGGGTTGCAAACTGGCTAAGTGACAGAACCCACAGGGTCAGAGTTGCTGGAGCCATGTCAGACTCAAAGCCTGTCACAAGTGGTGTCCCACAGGGCTCAGTCCTGGGTCCACTCTTGTTCGGCATCTACTTTTCTGAAGTACAAGCAAACACAGGAGGGTTATGGCTGACAAAGTTTGCAGATGACTGCAAACTGGGCGCCATAGTCGAAAACACATCTGACACAGATATCCTCCAGAAGGGCCTCACAGAAATGGATAACTGGTGCCAGAGCCATGGCCTGAAGTTAAACGCCAAAAATGCATAGTCATACCCTTTGGGAAAAACAAGGCTACCCCTAGCTACCATATAGGTGGCAATCCACTGAGCACAGAAAAGTCATCAGAGATCTGGGGACCCAGGTTGACAGTAGCCTTCGCTTGACACTCATGTTGCTAAAGTAGTTAGGAAAACCTTCTATATCACCCACCTGATCATGAAGGGATTCACATCTAGATCAAGGGAGGTCATCGTCCCCTGTACTCATCACTTATTAGACCTATGATTGAGTACAATGCCCGCTCGAATGTATCTGACCAGACACCTGCTGCAGCTTGAAAGGCCCCAAAAGTTCCTCACCAAAAGGATAAAGGGTCTCAAAAATATGTCTTATGCTGCCCGACTGAAAGAACTCCAGCTCTATTCAGTCTCATACCGCTTGCTCAGAGGTGACCTGTGCCTGACATATAAGGCCATGTCAAACCCAGATTTGATGAATATGCTTCACCTCAAAAATCTAGATCCCTCAGAACCACAAGGGCGGAGACTTAAACCTTGAAACGGTTATAAATAGAACGTGCTGGAGGGACAGATTCATCACCCAGAGACTCCCTATGCTGTGGAACAAAATCCCGGTACATGTGAGGCAGAGCACCTCTCTGGTCTTGTTCAAGAGGAATCTTGACCAATGGATGGGAGATTGCAGATATACCCCAGGGATTACTTCAGCGTCACTGCTTGACAGAGGCACAGCAAAATGATAGGCATAGTTTTTATTCAAACTAAAGGGGTGGCGAAAGCCACATAACTATGGGCTAGGCTTATAAATGCCCTTGGGCAGATAGCCTAGTATGAACCTATGAACCTATGAACCTATGACTGACCATCCCTCTCACCATTAAAATCTTCTGGAATATAATATATTGCATGAAAAATAAATCTTCTTAAAACCACTACAATTTATCAAATGTTTACCCAAAGCATGATCTCATCTCTGTTTTTTTTTTACTGCATAATGATATTTATAAATATGTCTATTTTTCTATATAGAATCCTTAACATGCATTCAGCAGCATGCACTTTAAAAGTCAGACTACACGTAAAGTAACCTAGTGACTCCAAATGTCCTCTTGGTATTTGAACAATAAACATTCAGGCTATTTTAAATATATTTGCACATGGAACAATCTAAGCATTTTAAATTCCCTCTTTTTCCTACCGTAACTTGTAACTAAATTACAGACTTAAATGGTTATACCAGAAAGTTGAATTTAGAAGTATTATTGAAATGAAGATACAGTTCAGTGGAAAGTGACTTTGTAGTGCCCAGTCTGTATAATCTCCCATTGCATCCAGTGATGCCTTAGAAGAGGTTTGTGAAAAGGACATTCTCATTATCAGACTTCATTACTGCACAATCATTTGCATCTTATCAGCTACTCATACGTTCACTAGTTTCTCCTTAATGTATGATATGCACCATTTTCCTATCATCCCGCTTACTTTCATTGTATTATAATCTTATTGGCAAAACCGAATGGTGCTTCTACCCAGCATCCTTGAAGCAGTCGATCAGTGTATAGGTAAGTATGCCCAATGCATTATTCACAGACAGTACAATGCTACAGTTTTCTGTCTTCTCCAGTCACCCCTTCCCTGTATTATAGTGACCTGCCTATGACTTATCAGAGGTTCATAACTTCATAGGTACTTACTAGGCTATTGATCTGTGAAGATCTTAAGAATCCTAGCCTTACATACGCATGGTCATTTTTAGTCCTTGTATTTTCTGTACAAATAACCCAGAAATAGGCACAACAAGGATATGTTGAGATATTTACATGCTGCCCCTATCTATGAGGGGCAAGTGTACTAAACCAGGGGTGGATTTATGGTTACACATCCATTCATCCATCCAAATTACATTTGAATAGAGTAAGAAAAGTACTTTGCATTATGTGGAGTGGAAGACAGTTCCATAGAAGCAGAATTCTCTGCGATGCATACTTATCCCTCTGACATGTTCTGTTTATGTTGCAGAAGAGACTGATGTCCCTTGAGTGACTCTTTATGCTACCATTGGACTTGCAAATGTGCAATAGGTCTGGCAGAAGAGGGTTAGTTGAGACTGTATATGCGAGACAGAGGTTACCTCTCAGTAGCCTCTATAATAGCGAGAAGAGGCACAAGGCTTTGAGGTGGTCTGTATAGTTTTTATAATATTAGTCCTTGGTTTTCCTAGTGAGGAAGCATGGTGGTCATTCTATATGTGATAAGTGTTTAGACAAATACATATCAAATGAGCATTATACTAAATGATTGGCCTAATGAGTGGCAAGGACAGTAGAATGATTGTAGCCCTGGACTTGGACACCATAAATATAAGCTATGCAATGAAAAAAGGACTTCCTGACAATAGTGGACGTGATGATCAAAGAACAGTTCATTGTTGAAAAGGCTCATGGATTCTGACATATAGGATCAATTTTCAGGAGTATGTTGTCAATGTCATAGTTACAAGGAAAGTCATAGGTTCATAGGTGTGTACTAGGCTAATGGCCCTGGAGCCTTTACAAGCCTAGCCCATAGAAGTGCCCTGGCATTGTGCCGCTCAATGTTAGTTCCCAGTGCCTCTATCAAGTAGAGCCACTGCAGTGATCCCCGGGGTGAACTTTCTATTTCCCATCCAGTCATCAAGATTTCTCTTGAAGAGGGCCAGTGAGGTGCTCTGCTTGACATGTATGGGAAGTCTATTCCAGAGCATGGGCAGTCTCTGAGTTATAAACCTGTCCCTCCAGCATGTTCTGTTGAATGTAGTAATGAGGTTGAGGTCTCTGGAGCATGTGGTGTGGAGGGACTTGGATTTCTTTAGATGTAGCATTTCTAACAGAGCTGGGTCAGACATGGTTTTGTAAGTCAAGCAGAGATCGTCTCTTAGTAGATGATATGAGACAGAGAATAGCTGGAGTTTTTTGAGTCTGTCCATGTAGGACATGTGCTTAAGTTCAGGAAACTCTTTGTGAGGTACTTTTTTGGCCTTTTCAGCTGTTGCATGTGTCTAGTGAGGTACATGCCAAATGGGGCATTATACTCGACTGGCTGAATGAGGGAAGAGTAGAGAGAAATGATGACCTCTTTCTTCCTGGATGCAAAACCCTTGGTAATGAGATGTACCAAATAAAAGGACATTCTGACCACAGTGGCAATGTGGTGGTTGAAGGAGAGGTTGCTGTCAACCTGTGTCCCCAGATTTCTTATAATGCCTTCAGTATTCAGTGGGTTCCCATCGATGTGGTAATTAGTGGGAACTGAGTTTTTCTCAAAGGGGATGATGACGCATTTTTTGGCATTAAGCTTAAGGCCATGGTTTCAACACCAGTCATTGGTCTCAGTGAGGCCTTTCTGTAGGATGTCTACATCACTTGGGGAGTTAATAATGGTCTCCAGCTTGCTATCATCTGCAAACTTAGTCAGCCAGAGTCCCTCTCTGTTGGCCTGGACTTCTGAGAAGTAGAAGCCAAACAGGAGAGGACCAAGGACTGATCCCTGTAGGACTCCATGCGTGACTGGTCAGCAGTCTGACTTGGAGTCCACTACTTTCACACTGCGGGTTCTATCTGTGAGCCAATTTGCAACATAACTAGTGATATAGAGGTTGATGCCTAGTTTGGTAAGTTTATCAATAATTCCTGAGTGGGGAATGGTATCAAAGGCCTTGGCCAAATCATGGTAGGCTGTATGAACTGCTTTGCCTTCATCCACAGCTCTGGTGACTGACTCAAAGAAGTCAACCAGGTTGAGCAGGTATGATCTACCTTTCACAAAACCAAATTGTGTGGGATCTAGAGTTTGGAGATTCCCTATATCCTTGTTAATAAGGTTCATGATGATGCACCTGAGGTGAGGCTGTGATTGAACAGGGCACACAGATGTGGTGCCAGTTCACTTTGTAGTTCATGTAGAACACATCCAGGGATATTGTCGGGTCCCATGGAAACTGTATTCCTGGCCTTGGAAAATACAGCTTTAACCTGTGCTGCAGTAATGCTGGGTGCCTGGCATTCCTCTGGTATTCTGATTGGTCCTTTAGGGGGAGAGAGGGGTAAAGTTGGCACTGAATCTGTCGGCCAGTATGTTGGCAATATCTGTTGGCTCAGTATAGGAGGTACCATTGTGCAGTAACTCAGAGCAGACCTGGGTGTTGCTGTGGAGATTCTTGATATAACTATAGAAGGCTTTGTGGTTGTTTTTAGTGTCTGCTGCAATTATGCCTTCATAGCTGGCTTTAGAGGTTTTGATGAGGGATCTCAACTTTTTGTTGAGGCTAATAAGGGATTTTTTTCCAGTCTTGGGACTTCACCTTTTTCTGCAACAGTTTCTTCCTTCTGTTGTAGAGTTTATTAATGGCATTTCTTAGTATTTAGTTTTAGTCCATGGTTTTGACACTAACTATGTTTTTGGGACAGACTATCTTGGAGGATCATGATATCCACTATGGAGGTTATGATAGCATGAAGTTTGCAGTTATCTGCAAACTTGGCCAGCTAAAAAATCCTTAACATTAGCTTTGACCACCAAGTAGAACATACCAAAAAGGCATAGCCCATGGGCTGAACTGTTAACCCCTATTAGTTTTCCACTTGCTTATATTTTAAAGTACACGTGGTGATAGAATTAATAAATATTTCTGTCCTTTTTTCTTACTTCAGTCTTCAATTACCAGGTGAAACTGTTGGCGCAGTTGTTTTTGTTATCGAGTTATCTCCCTAGCCTTTCAACTGTCTCTGATTTTGACACAAATGTTATCTCTCTCTCTCTTAATCCCTCCTAAAACTGGTGACTTTTGGAGACATGGTTGATTAATGAAGAAACAGCAGTATAAAACGGATGTTGTATTCACCAGCCCACATCTGATGAAGTACAGAAACGGAAACGCATTGTAGACGTTAGTGGAGTTTTTATTTTTTACTGTGGTTTTGTAAATAAATTTCATGAGTCTTCTAAGTGAGCTGTCCAAGAGCTTTATTGCTTCGCCTTCCAGGTTGCCTTTGCTTGGTTCATTGTGACTGTTTGGTGACCTTTTGGACTTTTTTTCATTTGTTTGGGTATAAGAGGTATTTTGTTTGATAATATTTTGCTTAATGATTTTATTTCTCAAGTGAATCAGTTCAGAGATTTTGTTTTTTGTGAGTTACAGTGTTTTGCTTATTGAGAATTTTTTTGCACACCCACCTCTGCCAAACTGAATTTGATGCCTTCTCTACCTGCACTCAGTCAACTCATTTGTTCCATGGTGAGAGGCCCAGCTTGTTGGTCCTGAAAGAGGCCTACTCGCTCCCCTGGTGGAGCACCCCCTCTTATGCGATTGACACTCATTGCTCTCTGTAGGTGTCACCCATTTGGTGAGCTGCAGCCACCTGTCTCATCAAAAAAGGTGAATCAGAAATGGCTGTTCATTTCATCACTCCACCAGCTCATTTCCATCACCCCACCAGCTCCTACAGACTCCCAAGCCACTGTTTGTACTTGGGTCACATGCAACGTAGTCGTCTTTATCCTGTATGCCATGGAAATGTCTGTTTTGTTTCCTGAGATGTTATTTTGTATTTTTAATATAAAAATACTATTTGCTGTTAGTTCTTAGGCTTTCGAATTTTCTGAAATGTTGAAAATGCTTTTGATTGGCTGATTTCTATTGAGAAGAGTCATTTTAACCTTTCATGGTGATAGTAAGCCTATCCAGCCATTCTTTTCCTAAAATACTTGTCCTGGTGAGGGGTCAAAGTGATAGCAAGCTGAGATGAGAAGACTAGACTTCCCTATCCTCAGCAACAGTCACTAGTTTATCATGCAAGATCCCCAGGTGATACCAGGCAAGCCAAAGGATACAATCTCTGTCTCATGTCTTGGATCTGCTTTACTGTCTCCCCCAGTGGGCTGTGCTAGGTAAACCTCTTGAGTGATGCACCAAGGAAACATCCTCACTGGGTACCCAAGCCATGTCAACTTCTACCTGTCAACCTGGAAGCAAATCTACTCAGAGATCATCTTCCCAGATTATTGAATACCTCACCGTGTCAATGCCAGTAACCCAGTAGCAGATCTAATTTTCCTTCCTTGTGCCCATAATCTTACACTTTCAGTCATTACCTGAAATCTGCAAGGCAGGTGAGTACTGGAATATATATCTCAGCTCTTGCTTCAACAACCACTGTATGGTATAACACATACATTACAGCTGTTGTTTCGGGTCTATATTATGATATTGCACGCTCAGAAGAGCAAACGACACATAATCAACTCCATGTAAGCGAAAGCTTACAACATCAAAACCTCAGAGCAGCGATTTTTTTCCAAGGGAAAAAAATAGCTGTTCCGAAAAAAAAAAACTGTAAAACATTAAATAATGTGGGGGCTTCACCCCCACACCCCCCTACTTAAATGTACCAACTCCAAGATCGCAATACAGTGCCAAAAAGGCAAAGTAGCAAAAGCGGCCAAACAAATTCTTTCCCAGGGAAAGAATTTGCTGAAAAGCCACTTCGCTATTTTGCCTTTTCGCGGTTTTCAGTTCGACAAAGGCACATTTGACAACCTGCATCTGCGACAGCATAATAGGGAGCCATTGCTTCACCCATCTCACAGACCATCTCTTAATGCCTTTTTCCCTCACTTGTGAACAAAGCCCTCAAATTACTTAAACATTTCTTCTTGAAGTTGGTACTCCTGCTTTCCTCACCCACAGAGAACAAGAAACTCCTATCCAGGAGAGAGAGATAATGATTTTAAACCAAACACTTTGCAGTCAGCTGCAAACTACTCCAGTGCATGTCAAACATCACAATCAAGTGGGGGTTAAAGGGCATCTGGAAATGATAATGATACAGCTTTCATACCCCAAAAGGGATACTCTCCAAATCACTGATGCACCTTGTTATCCTTCCATGAACAACACTAACAAAATAAGATACACCCTTGATGGAGTCCTGTACCCACCTTGAGCATATCTGACTTAATACAAAGTGTATAGACACAACTCTGACACTAACTCACAGTTAATAAAGTCTTACTAAATACAAACAACTCTGTGAGAAATGCAAATATGTAAAAGATATGGAGGCCTTACTCTCAGAACAACAACAACAAAAAACAGTCTGTAAGCATTGGGCTAACATACCACATGCTATGCACCCAACCTGGCCACATGCTATAATGTCATATGAAGAGGCTGTAAAGAAATCCTTATCTAAGCCTCACAGACCTATAAGGATTAGGTCTCAGAAAAATCAGAATCAAACATTGGATCCAATAGTATCTCACCTTTAACAAAGATTGACTATGAGAGGAAGGACCTGAACTCTATTACACCAGACTACTGCACAAACAAAAGTAATTTGTAACTCCATTGTGGGACACATAGATCTCCACTCATTACGCATAAAAGAGACAGGGTGACAGTGAGTTTTCATTCAGGTTCCAGGACCTCAGACATTTCAAGGGCAATAGGACCCTCCCACTGGACAGATATACTCATATACCTACAGGATAGTAGCTGTGCATATAGGCTGAATGGCTTGGGATGAAAAAAAAAATTGAGGATGACGTTGAGAGACATAAATAATCTTTCTGTGCATATCACAAATGTAGGCAAGAACCTCATACTGAATGAAGTCCTCCCTTCACAATGAATGATTCTTAGGTACAAAAGGGGATGATTGTCTTCAACAATTGGCTGAGTAACTGGTGCCAATTTAGGGAATCCAGCATGTGTCAATATAGAATTAGATGTTTGCCTTTGCTTTGCAAAAGGATGGTCTGTACCTCTCATTCAAAAGTTTTCACATACTGATTATAGCCCTTGCTAACCCAATATTGTGTTTTCAGGCAAATTTCATTTAATGGGCATTCCAATGTAGTAAATATATCAATATCAGAACTGGATCAAATTAAGGTGACATTGAAAAAATGCTGTGTGATGGTATGTCCATATTTGTTAGAGACCATATCACCTTTAGGCAGATTCCCAGAGACTGCTAAAGTGCTCAGGTTTTAGTTAAAAAAATATTCTTATAATAAATTGTAGCAAACTGCTTGTTACAAATATAGTAAGCAGTTGCTACAGTTTATACCCTGCCTGCATGGAGCATTATAGTTCAGCCTTAACCTCAAATGCAATATATTGCATTAGTGATCAGGATCAGCTGATCAATCTCTCCCCACAACACTTTCAGCCTGGGGCAGTTGCCCCTCTCGCCCCACCCTAGCCACACTAATGTGTAGCACCATCGTGCACAGCTTCCCTAGCATCTCCCTTTCTGATTTAGACTATAAGCTAATAATCTTTCCCTTCAGACTATCTGCATGCCTTGAAACCAATATATCAGAATTTAAAGACTTCAGGAACACAAATCTCTTCAAATTGTATGATGAAGTCTTGAAATTCACTTATAACAACATCACTTAGATATTGCCTCAGCAGACAGAGTCACTAAGAAGTTTTATACCTATATAAATAAATGTATAGCATTGGCAGTCCGATCGATATTCAAATATAATCGGAAATTTAAAATCAAACCACCCTGGTAATTCACTGATGTAAATAAAATTTACAATAAAATTTTTTAAAAATTATTAGAGCATACAGCAGATCTAAAGGCTACAAAGTCAAGCAAAATACTAGTAATTTGATTGAGAATTTAAAAAAAAGACTAACTGCATGATTCAATAAACTCTGTGTAGGCTCCGTGTGAAGCCTACAGGGAGTGTACTGGTGTACATGGCCACGATGTGATCTCGGCAATGTGCAATGCATATTAATGTTGCTCGGCTCGCCTAAGTGAGGTTTCATGGTGGGCCCCAGTAGTGTTGGCCATGAAACCTTGCAGAACAACACAGATAATGAATCTGTGTACAGGAGAGAGAGAGACAGAGAGAGAACTAACCCCCCACCTAAACACGCTGTTCAACCTCAGCCTCTCCACAGGCTACGTGCCCATAGAATGGCACACAGCAATGGTTATTCCGCTCCACAAAGGAGGAGCCACAACTGACCCTGGTAACTATCACCCCATAAGCCTGACTAGCCTGGTCTGCAAGGCTATGGAGCGCATCATCATGGAACTCATTAACAAAGACATTGGGAACCTCCAAACACTTGACCCGACCCAGTTCGGCTTTGTTAAGGGCAGATCATGCCTACTAAACCTGGTTGACTTCTTTGAGACAGTTACCAAGGCCATAGATGAGGGAAAGGTGGTTCACATAGCCTACCTTGATCTCACCATTGCATTTGACACCATTCCTCACTCGGGTATTATAGAAAAACTCACCAGCCTGAACATAAACCCCTACATCACGAGATGGGTTGCCAACTGGCTTACAGGCAGAACTCACACGGTAAGAATAGCGGGCTCCAGGTCTGACTCTAAACCAGTCACAAGTGGTGTCCCACAAGGCTCAGTTCTGGGACCCCTACTGTTCGGCATATATTTCTCAGAAGTACAGGCAAACACAGGAGGACTATGGCTAACCAAGTTTGGCGATGACTGCAAACTGGGAGCCATAATTGACTCTCTGGCTGACACGGACATCCTCCAAAAAGGCCTTACTGAGACAGACACCTGGTGTCAAAGTCATGGCCTCAAGCTAAATGCCAAAAAATGCATAGTCATCCCGTTTGGGAAAAACAAAACACCCACGAATTACCACATAGGCGGCAGCCCCCTTAATACAGAAGAGGTAATAAAAGATTTGGGGACCCAGGTAGATAGTAATCTCTCCTTTGACAATCATATCGCCAAAGTAGTTAGGAAATCCTTCTATGTGGCCCATCTAATTACTAAGGGGTTCGCATCTAGAAATAAAGAGGTTATACTGCCCCTCTCCTCATCACTCATCAGACCCATCATAGAGTACAATGCCCCATTTGGGATGTACCTCACAAGACACTTCCAACAGCTTGAAAGACCACAAAAGCACCTCACCAAGAGGATTACTGGCCTCAAACATATGTCCTATGCAGCCCGACTGAAAAAACTCCGGCTGTACTCAGTGGCATATCGCTTACTCAGAGGTGATCTCTGTCTGACTTACAAAGCCATGTCCAACTCAGAATTGATGGACATGCTCCACCTAAAGAAATCCAAGTCACTGCGAGCCACTCACTCTAGTGAGCTAAACCTCGCCATAACAATAAATAGAACATGCTGGAGGGATAGATTCCTGTCACAGAGACTCCCCGTGCTTTGGAACAAAATTCCTAACTACATTAGGCAGAGCCCCTCACTAACACTCTTCAAGAGAAGCCTTGACGAGTGGATGGGTAACAGAAAGTACACCCCTGGGATCACTTCATTGGCTCTGCTTGACAGAGGCTCAGTTAATTAATTAATGGGGTGGTGAAAGCCAACACATTCTGGCTAGGCTTATAAATGCCCTCGGGCAGATAGCCTAGTACCTACCTATGAACCTATGAACCTATGAGAGCACCGACAGCCTTCCCCCATACCTTCCAACCTCTTAGAGCAAGACAGCTGTACAAAACCACTAAATACCTAGGAACCTAACAAAATAATATGCTGAAGATTATAAAGTCCTAAACAAAAACATCCATCAGTATTTAGTGCTGCCAATCCCGAAGGATTATTACAAAACCACAAATTTTATGAGGAACACCGCAAAAATACCAGCAAAAATCCTGGAAAGACTATCAGAACTAGTTGTCTTTGCTCCTATTTTTTTTTTATTTATGCCATGTTTGTGCAGTGTGCCTTGACAGTTGGCAGTTCTTACCTCGTTTGCACAATGGGTCCACCCATGTATGAGACATGATCCAGACATCCAAAAATAGAAACAAGATGCTTTCAATTGCTATTGCTCACCACTGCTGGGCATTGCGCAAACTCGATAAGTGGTGCTGTGCTATGCTCATGCCATCAACTTAACACAGAATAGTAAAATAAGGACTACAGGTAATAAATCCTGTGGTGACACATACAAAGTGTTGGACTGGAGTGCAGGTGGTCTTGGGTTCTACTCCAGGTTAAACAAACTTTATTTATACTGTTGTGATATTGCAGCTTAATCAAGTAAAGTGGTACTGTAATGAAACAACCATGGAATAGCATTGGTTGCAAGTTATTTTCGATACATTTGAAAGAAGTGCACACCACTGAGCATTGTGCAATCCAATGCACTTGTTTTACCATGTTTGCAAGATGGTAAGCGGTTTGCAGCTTTTTCAAATGTATCAACATTTAGACAGTTCACACTCTCAGCAAGTGCAATTGGTGGGAAAGCACGCTATTTAAAGGTGAATAGTTGGGAATTGTACTTTAGACATTTTGAGCTTGGCCTCGTGCAGCGATGTCAGGTGCTGGAGAAGGTGTGCATTTCAGAGCACAGCACTGGGGTGCCCAGGAGTCCAAGATCTTTATTGGGCTCCTGGTTAAAGATCATGGGTCCCGGCTGCTGCAGCAGAACTATACAAGCTGCCAATATAAATCTGAAGCCTGGAATAGTTTGGCAAGGGTCCTTAGCAGTGTGACTGGAATCCCCCACACCATGAAACAATGTTGTTACCATTATGATGACCTGTGCTGCAAAAAAATGGATACCCTTGATCACTGGATCAGGGAGTGCCAGGCAGGGACCAAGCTGAAAATGGTAGAAACTGGTATTCATAATGCTTTTTCTTTTGCCCTTTTTTCCACAGCTGCAGAAGAGAGGGCCTCTAATGTGAGATTCCATGTGAGGCGATTGGCTAGGAAGTGACAAGCACATGGTAAGTAAGCATAATCATATAAAGTACTGTTATTGCCACATTATCAGTGATAGACAGAGTAGTTGCTATATCATACAGTTGTATGAACCTGGAAATGCAAGTCTGAACTGTAAAAGCAAGTATCCATGCATTACTCTGTAGTATAGCTTTCAATTGTACTTATTTCTGCTGAATACCCACATTTAAGAATCACTGTTTTGGTGTGTTCATTGTAGGATTCATGGTTGTCTGGCAAGTAACATATATAGAAGTCAATAAATACTGGATGTCAAATTGTATGTTAACACAAATCCTGTGCAACTATCCATGTGAGTAATAGCAATATTTGAAATATGTTCCTAGTTATGGGTCATTGTGCACCCATTAATTTATGATATGTCAAGATATCCTGCTCTAAAAGGTGGAGAATAACACAAAGCAACAGTTGCACATTCTCAGATAACAGTGAACATGAGTCTATAAAGTGTAAAAGGAAAGAGTGTGTGCATTATGTTGTATTCCAAAGGAAATGTACACTATTACAGTAGTCACTTCTTGTGAGTTCTAATACCACACTCCCCAAATGTAAAGCTCAGCTGATTGCAAGGCTGTTTTAGCTTGTCATCAATAAAAATACAGTACTGTTAAGTAATCCTGATTATAACATTTGAAGGCATATCTCTAACCATGTGTCTTAAATGGCCTGCTGTCAAGTGTAATCTCTGTATTCCAAGTAATAAAGAAAGTTCTTAACAGTTGGTGTTGTTAACAGTAGAATGTAACAGAATATAATACCTTAATTATAGAAAGCTTTGTATATTATCTGTGAGGTTACTAATGTGCCTTTTTTTTCTCTCACCCCGTGCCTTTTCTTATTTTATTTATTAATGGATTTCTTATATTTATTATTTATTATTGTATTATTTATATAATCAAATTACTTATTATATTACTCGGTTTCACATCTTATGTTTTGTTTATTATGTATACTTTCATAATTCTTTGTTGTGAAATACATTTTCATTTTTATGATTTATCATTTTGTTCATAATTATATTATTTGAAACTTTTTATACTCCTTTATTATTGTTTCTTTATTTTTTATAATTTTCATTTACTTTGTTTTAAGTTTTATTTTCTTTTTGGTTTGAATTTTATTTATGTCATTACCTTGTTATTACCCTGCCATGCTGTAATAACAACATAAACACAATTAAAACTCCATAATGATATAAAACATAACACAAAATAATGGACCGAATAATATTAAATAAAATTTAAACATATAATAATACATTTATACAAAAATAATAAATAATAAAATTACAAACACAATGAAAAATAATATGAAAGGAAAAGGTATTTAACAGAAAAACAATAAAAAATTATACAGAATAATCAAACTGTAGGTAATAAAAATAATTATGATAATGAAAAATATATACACAATATCATAATAATAATAAAAATAATAATAATACAAATAATGATAAAAACTACGAATAACATAAAAAAAAGAAGAATCATTTTAGGAAAGATGGATAGGTATACAAATAAGTATAAGTACACACAGTGAGAATATAGGGATTACTGGAAATACAGGAGTATTTTAAATTATTATTGAATACACTTACAGACAGGATAGAATGTAATCTAATGAATTATTCATTCGAACAGGATGTTTATGTATTAATTATGTTTTAGTAATATATTTATTATATAAGCACATCGATTTTTATAAAATATTTATTTATATAAAGTATTATTTTAGAACTTCAATGTTAATTGATTAAATAAATAATTGATTGTCAAGGGCGGGAAAATACAAAGTATATAAAGGTTTGAAAATTATGATGAGTGTTCTGATGAAAACTACGGTTAGTAGAAGAAAGCGCTCAACCTGTTTTTTAGTGTGGTACATTAAACCTGTTTTTACACCAATTGGACCATGTCACCTGCTTCTTGGAATCTATTTCTGTTCTGCATTTTTGTTTATTGTTGGGATTCCTTGAAACTACTATTTGGGATAAAAAAAGAAGGGTAGGGTGAGAGAAAAAAAGTAACATTAGTAACCACACAATTAATATACAAAAATTTTACAAATAGCGTACAATATTCTGATACATTCTAATTTCAATAATACAAAATACTAATAAATACCTTTATTACTTTGAACACTACCATGTTGCTAATTTAGACACACTATAGTTCAGATCATATTGCATCCAACAGTCATTCTTGGGGACAAATATTGGACATATGCATCTTTCATGTACACTGATTACATCTGACAGCAGGCCATACAAGCCATAGCTATAGAGGTCTGTACTTCTAATGCTATCATTATGACTACGTAACACTACTGTACTTTTATTGTTGACAGCATTAAACAGTATTCTAAAGAGCTGATTTTAAATATGGAGATTGTAGTATCTGAACCCACAAGCACTGTTTATTGCAATACTGTAGTTTTCCTTTGGAATACAGCATAATGTAAGCACTCTTTCCTTTTACACTTTATAGATACAGTTTAACTGTTATAATGATAACAATTTGCAACATGGTCTTGTTGTCCCTGGTTTATAGGTCATACTTTACATTGTAATATTAATGTCAGATTAAACAAGTACTATATATAATTTGAAAGTGTGTTTTTCTAAATTACCACCCCTGTCTACTCTGTAATACTGGACTGTTGTCCTAAGTAACATACTAATGCATGCATGCTTACAGTGGAAAAATGCATGCTCAATGTGATACAAGTGTTTAACACAATAAGCTTTATTTCCTCCTAATGTTAAAAACAACAATACTGTTTGGAAGCACACATACCACTTGCATCTCACATCTGTCTACTTCATTCTTCATAGGTCCGCATATTCATTGCTCATTCTACATTAGTTGTGGAAAAAACAGAACACAACAGAATACTATTAAGAACACTAATAATGAACATATGCAGCTGCTACCACCTACAAGCAGAGCCTGTAAGTGATACTTACACATCTGTGGGGTGCCATCATTCCTGCATTCCTTGATGCAACAGTCAAGGGTATCCCTTTTCTTCATCCTGTGGTCTCAGTAGTGATTCCTACACTGTTTTCCAGTGTGAGGGATACCGGTAACACTGGACAAATCCTGGGCCAAACAATTCCATGCATCCCATTTGTAATCTGACCCATGATAGTGCTCCTGCAATAACTGGGGACCATAATCATTCACTAGGAGTCCAACAAACACTTTGGGCAACTGCACACCCCACCTTTGAGACTGAAATCTCAGAACCTCTCCCTGAACACCAGCCATGTCCAATGCAGAGGAACACCAATGTATAATTACTGTTCCCACCAATTCTAGTTATGACTGATACTGAGAATGCACCCCATTGGACTTTGTGACATTTGAAAATGGTGCATGCTGCTTAGCATCACGCAAACACGTTGCCCATGTTTGCGCAAAGGGAAACAATAAAATGAAGTATCTTATTACTCTCTGTGTTTCTGCTGAGTTTTTTGTTGTTTTTTATGTTTCTTATTACAGATATTAACATTCCTTTACAGAACTGACAATGCTACTGTGTCATCCATCAGGAAAGTAATTAGGATATGAGAAATACTAGGTCAATTGCTATAACTCAGGGTGATTATAATGTGAAGTGGAACACCTTTGCAAAAAGAGACAGATGTCTGCTGTATTAGAACCCTGGACCTTAGCCATGGCAGTCCAACACTCACAGCTCTTTCCAGTAGAAGAATTAAAGAATGCATCTGTATGTTTAATTACATTGCTATGTAATGCAAGGACACATTAGTAAAATACAAGTTGCAATCCTTGTATTAGAACCTAGGACCATGTGAACTTCAGGCCAACACTTAATATCTGCAGCCACAGGGGAGGTTACATAAAAATCTACTACATTATTATTGATCCTGAGGTTCACACTGTTGCACACAGTGCAACAGCACTTAGTGGGTTTGCGCTATGAAGACTGACATTAACAGAAAACATCTGAGGTCTATTTTTAGACATCTGGGTCCTGTCTGCTACATGGGTGGTCCACTTCTACAGTTTGTGCACTGCTGCTGTGCACAATGACTGTTGCACATAGCTGATGCCATTTATACTACACACAGGAAAGTGTAGCAATGTGCAAACAGTGGCTCTAAATATTAAGATAAAAAGTGATAACAGGCAGCATATGAAATCAATGTATCACACACAAAAAACTAGACTATGTAATTACACAAGAAATATCCCTACATAGTTATAAAATCTAATTTACCATCCACTGCACATGCCAAACACAGGATGGGTGCTTTAACCCTGTGTTTCAAACATACACTTTTGCCGCAAGGAGCAACTGGCATCCAGCACCATACCTCTCAATGTCTTAAAGCAAGGAATCTGGAGGAAGGCAAAAATAATGTGGGGACAAAGGCATAAAATAAGGATACTCTTTAAATATAGCTCTTACATACTTAGAAAGTGGATAGAATAGCAGGTTATGCATTAGCATGACCTTTCTGAAGGATATGAAGTCTGAAACTCAAATATGTGCCATTACTTCCTGACTTCAGTCTTCAATGATTTGCCAGTGATGTTACCGAAAACCAAATTGCATGAGAAACAGACCAAATATATGAGTTCAACATCTGGACATTCTGCAAAAATCTGTACAGTTGACAGGGATGTTCAGCACACAATCAAATTAAAATAATGTACAGTTGTAATAAAATATTTTATGTTACCTATACATCAAGTGAAATGTTTCACCTTAATAGTACTGCACTTACTGTTTACACACCCTGTTATGATGTTTGCTTGCAAATATACAGCATATATTTTACACGTCTGTGTTTCTTGGTCATTCATCAGTTATCTGTTCAGTAGACTGGGACATACAGTGTGTGCATCATTCAGTATCATTGCGTTTACAATGTGAAAAGATATTAACTCAGAATAATATGATATGTGTCTGCCAACTAAGGAAAGACAGGTTCAATGTCACAAGCAAGCAACAACTGTTCTTTTGGGGTGGGGGAGTAAAGATGTGTGTCTGCTATGACACTAACAAGACTGTGTTGGTCTGGTTACCCTACATGTCTGGCATTCTGCCTGTTGTATGATTTAATTATGGCTGATAACTGTTATATCTAATGTATCCCTAATAAAGAGGATGTTTTTTGCCTCCTAGGTGTAGAGTCAGTGTGCTATGGCTTGTCTCATAGCCAATGCAAGGACTTACTGAGCATGACTGTATCTGCCTACAACCCCACCTGCTGCTGGTTCCTCCTATGAGTCATTATCAGCCTGTGGCTGTGGTCACCTTGGCAATGTTGGTAGGATGTGTTCCCCACCCCCCCTGATGATCCTGCTGCAGATGTTTCCACTATGTTAACTTGGGTAGCATAACATATACTATGACCATTGAGGGACATGTCAGTGGATTGCAATGGTGCCCCCAGCCAGAGGTATGTAGGCACTGGCACTGTGCATGCAGTAGCTGAGAAACATGGTCTATGACATTATTGTTTGGACTGTGTGTCTCATTATGGTGTTCCTCTGTGTGTGTGTGTGTGTGTGTGTGTGTGTGTGTGTGTGTGTGTGTGTGTGTGTGTGTGTGTGTGTGTCTGTGTGTGTGTGTGTGTGTGTGTGTGTGTGTGTGTGTGTGTGTGTGTGTGTGTGCACCTCAGATGGGTTTCTTCAGCCATGACTCCAGTGCATAGTATGCATCCACACCTAAGTGAGCCTTGGAGATATCCCCCATAGTACACATCTGGTGCATCTGGGGAATATGGCACATATGCAAATCATGCGAACTGTATGGTTACCAGCACACACGTTCCACATGATTCCCATTACATTACACATGACTCAGCAGTTGTTCAAGTGGTATACCTTATAGTTAATGTAGACTGTGCCCTGTTCCCCAGGTGTTGTTCTCTTGTGTACATGAGTATGATGTGTGGCACACATTACTGGAGAGTAGCAGGTGGGGTTGTAGGCAGACACAGTCATGCTCAGTAAGTCCTTGCATGTACATACCTCTGGCTGGGGGCACCATTGCTAAACAGCTTAAAAGTAAACCCTTATGTCACTAGATGGGTTGCAAACTGGCTAAAGGACAGAACCCATAAAGTTAAAATCGCTGGAGCAATGTCAGAATCAACACCAGTCACAAGTGGTGTCCCACAGGGATCTGTCCTGGGACCCCTCTTGTTCGGCATTTATTTCTCAGATGTTAAAGCAAACATGGGAGGGCTGTGGCTGACAAAGTTCGCAGATGATTGCAAACTAGGTGCCATAGTCGATACACCAGCAGATACACACATCCTACAAAAAGGCCTCACTGAAACAGACAACTGGTGCCGTAGTCACGGCCTTAAACTAAATGCCAAAAAATGTATAGTCATCCCTTTTGGAAAAAACAAAGTACCCACAAATTATCACATAGACAGCAACCCACTGAGTACGGAAAAAGTAATCAGAGACCTAGGGACCCAAGTAGACAGTGACCTCTCATTTGACACCCATGTTGCCAAAGTGGTTAGAAAAACATTCTACCTTGCACACCTCATCATGAAGGGTTTCACATCCAGATCCAAGGATGTCATTGTACCCCTATATTCCTCCCTCATCAGACCCATGATTGAGTACAATGCCCCATTTGGTATGTACCTTACCCAGCACTTGCAACAGCTGGAGAGACCACAAAAGTACCTCACCAAAAGGATCAAGGGTCTCCAACATATGTCTTATTCTGCCAGACTAAAGAAACTTCAGCTCTATTCAGTAGCATACCGCCTGCTCAGAGGTGATCTCTGCCTGACATACAAGGCCATGTCCAATCAGGATCTGATGGACATGCTCCACCTCAAAAAATCCAAATCCATCAGGACCACGAGAGCTAAAGACTTAAACCTCGGCACAAGTATGAATAGGACATGCTGGAGGGATAGATTCATAACCCAGAGGCTTCCCATGCTTTGGAACAGGATCCCAGTTCGTATTAGGCAGAGCCCCTCACTGACTCTCTTCAAGAGAAATCTTGATGAGTGGATGGGAGATCGTAAGTTTACCCCGGGGGTCACATCTGTGCCACTGCTAGACAGGGGCACAGTAAACTAATTCTATTATATAAGGGGACCTTCACTGTGTCACTACTTGACAGAGGCACAGTATTCTTGATTTATTCTGTACATTTTTGTACCACTTCATGGGGTGGCAAAAACCACATCACTATGGCTAGGCTTACAAATGCCCCAGGGCAGATAGCCTAGTACTATACTATGAAACTATGGTATATGCAACAGTTGTAGCATACTTGTGATCCTTTCCTCAGAACTTATGTCAAAATATATGCGCTCTCTGCCATGTTGTAGCATAGCATGCAGGAATGTTGGGAAGATCCTGGATGCTGATGCCTATGAAACACCAAGCATGTCCTCTGGTAGTCTGTTAACAGTACCTGTGACTAACATACTAACTTCAACACATACCTTATATTCCACTGGGATGGGTTCCTGCATTTGGCTCTGTGTCTGACTCAAGGCTGCCAGAGATTCCACATTTCCTCTACTATGTTCTTGTCCTGCAAAGTCCACATGTCTCTGCCTATGGCTATTGGTAGCAGCAGTGCCATTTCCTTCAGCCTGTAGCACACACAAATGTATGTAAATTGTAGCTGCTACATTGTATCTGTACTCCACAATTCCCTCACTGCACAAATAAGAAAGGGCATGGTGTCTACATTGATGCCTTATATCTTGTTGAGCATCTCCATGGGATTGATTAATTAGCATGCAATGCAGCAGTGCATGCCGCAGTTAGCATCTCTGAAGCACAGACTAGGTCAGATGCAATCAATTAGTAATGTACACCATTATAAAAAGACAAATGTGTAGCTAGGCAAACCAATGTGGATGAGAGTTGTATTAGAATTCAAACTCAGTTACACATTTAAATTATAGCAGTATATTTTGACAGAGGATGCTGATGCCCATGAAACACCAAGCATGTCTCCTGGTAGTCTGTTAATGGTACCTGTGACCCTGTTGACCTTATGTTAGAAATTTAGAATGCATGGCTAGGCTTAAAAAGGCCCTTGTGGTTGTTAGCCTAGTAAACGCCTATGAACCTATGAGGAGGATTGTACTCCATCAGGTATGTATCCATTTTGTTATCTAAATAATGCGTAGTTTGGAATGTACTTAGGAATGATGTAAAGAAAATCAGTAAGCATTTGTTAAAACTTTACTCATGATATGGCCTTATTTACCAGCCATCTGAGAGGTACAGAAGATGTAGAGTAGGCCGATGGTCTAATGCTGCGTGAAAACTATGCACACGTTTTATGACTAGGTCCTTTGAGAGCACTTTGGAATGTACACTGTTTGTTTAGCACATTTGTCCCTTAGCCTGTTATATTGTTTTTTTTTTTTTTTTTTTTTTTTTTTTGTGAGGAGGGGGATGGTCCCTGCTATGGTACAAATTAGAATGGACTGTTGAGTTGGGTGTGTGAGCATAAGTGAGTATCTGTCATGGCACAAACAAGGACATGTTCATCATGCTACTCTCCTTTTACTTATGTGATCCTTATATGTGTTGTCATTATTTTGTCTTTCAGTAAACAATATGTCGGCTCAGCACAAGCCACCATTTTCAGAGGCAGAGAATGACCTCATCGTTGAAGCTTTAAAGCAACATCACACAGTCCTTATGTCCAAGGGGCAGGCCAATATGTCACAACTTGCAGCCCTGTGGGACGAATTGGTGCAAAATGTAAATGCAACTGGCGACAAAATCTCAGCTATTAGCAGGTGCGACAGACAGCCATAGACAAGATTCATGCTGGAAGAAGGCATGCTGCTGAAGTGCCATGTGATCATTAAGTCACCGATGGTGGGCCTTCAGCAGAACAACCACTCACCTCCACCGAGTAATTCCTGGCAAATATTGCCACTCAGGAAAAGCTCCCAGCAGTCCATCAGCCAGTATGTTCTGGACGTGGGTGTCACCCCTGCATCTCAGGAGGAGCTTCTAGGTAGGCTTTGTTAGAGCATCAGTAAAATACTGTTGCATGCATTGTGTAATAGTGTCAATAGTTTTAATGTATGGCAGGTTGCTTTTTTGGTGGGGGTATTTAAGATAGCTGCAGTTTTCTGGTCATTTAGAGTTTGTCAGCCACATTCTTGTTATCATTGCAGTTACTGTAGATATAGATTATTAAAAGTATGAGTCCATATCACTTGATCGAATGCTTAATTGAACAAATTGCTATTTGTTAAATCCATTTCAGCAAAAGTTCAATTAAGCGAATGATCATTTAAGCGAAAAGTTACCTAGTGCAAGGACCTGGTTGGTCATCAACGGGAATTTGGCCTTTTCCCCACTGTAGTGCGATCTTGGAGTTGGTATATTTAGTCAGAGGGGTGTGGGGGGGTTGAAGAGTTTTAAATTTTGTTGTGTTTGTCACGGTCATTTGGTGGCCCAGTAGTTTTTTTTTCCTAGGAAATGTTTCGCTGAAATGATCATTCACTTAAATGAGCTTTTGCTGAATTTGATACAACAAATACCTATTCACTCAATTAAGTGTTCAATCAAGTAATATAGACCCAAAGGTATTATCCTCTTTTATACAGTTAAATGTGGTACTGCTGCCATTACCTGTCCCTTTACTTTTTTCAGGGTTGTTAGGAATCCACAGATCTAGGGCTCTTGCAGTTGGTATGCAAAATACATTTATGTCAGTAATGTAGAAGTATTCCAACATATCTCCTAAAGTGTCATCTCAGGCCTGCTGTATGGATTGCCATACTGTCTGTACACTTGTCAACTGTACAGATATTTGCAGAATGTCCAGATGTGTGACTCATAAGTTGGGCTGCATTTAAGAACATAATGATTGAGATGCAAACTAAAAATGCATACCACTCATTAATGTCACGGTGAAGCAATACCTGCTATTCTGTCACCTTTCTAGGTTTCTAAGGGCAATATGTCACAATGACACCTATTCTTGGGTCTTTGTCCACCTATTATTCATGGCTTTGTCCATATTCCTTGCTGTAAGAGGTTGAGATGTATAAATGTCTGTAATAGTGACTGCAGTGTAAATTGCTTAACATATATTGCAGCATAGTAGTGCAGCTATTAATGTATTCCTACAGCATAGTAGTGCAGCTATTAATGTATTCCTACAGCATAGTAGTGCAGCTATTAATGTATTCCTACAGCATAGTAGCGCAGCTATTAATGTATTCCTACAGCATAGTAGTGCAGCTATTAATGTATTCCTATTTCCTTCCTTTTATCACAGGTGAAAATGGAAGTGGTTCTGTGTCCCCCATGCCACCTGATGTCAGTGTCTCATCAGACTCTGATGATGATGGTGGGTAAAGTGAGGCATAGCCGGGGGTTGCAGAGGCTGATTCTGACACAAGGTTGATATCCAACAAACCCCCTCATTATTACCAGACACAGCCAGTATGTCTTTGCAAACCCAGTCCACCGAGGCTATAGATACTGGACAGTTGAAGTGCAAGGACACTGACCATGGAAGTGTGGCTACTACTGCAGCTTCAATGACTGTTGAAACTGGCCATAGCCAAACTGTTGTCGATGTGCCACACAGGTGGCTTGATAGGGGTGCTCAGAGGAGGCCTGTTGTCCCTCCCCAACCTGTTACATGTCTCATCACGTGTTACTTGACATATGTTTAGGGCCATCATGGAGGTGCAGGAATGTTCAGAAAAGAACTCCAGGACAATGCTCAGGGTTATAGATGCAGCACAGTCTGACATCCGTGACTGCCACCACCATGTTGTTGATTCCCTGGATCGGTTGAATGACACATTGGAATGGGATGTGTCTGTGAGGGAACGCAGTGTATCTGTCATGGAACAAACATTGTCTGTGATGGAACATCTGCTAGGAGGGAGAGTCGGCCTCATGGGCATAGGTCAGCAACTACATCCGCAATCATGCTCCCAAAGTGGCAGTACATCCACTGCTCCAGCAGGGAGTATGCTGTCCACACCCAGATTTTGCAGGCCATGTGTTCATGGTCCTGGGCATTCCTGTGAAGGGAGCATGTACAGCAGACATTTGTCACCTTCAGTTAGTAGCACAGCATCTAAACTTGGGCATGGAGGTGCCAGTGCAACGTCTGGTAGAGCCAGTTCTCATGTTCGGGGGCCGAGATGATGAACTGTCAGCTCTATCATGCATGGCTCACAGCTGTCAGGCATACAGACATGTAGGGCTAGCACTGATAATGGCTGTATTCATGCAGACACTAACACACCAATATCACATTGAGGGCACCTACACACACACACACACACACACACACACACACACACACACACACACACACCCACACACACACACGCACACACTCACACACATTTACATGGCCCATCTTGCATGCTTCCCTTGCTTACTCACACACATCACCAGCTTTTTGAGTCAGCCTAGGCTTCCTGCACCCCCACGCAACACCCTGTGCAAGTGATAACTGTGCCGTATCCCTGTCATCTATCTTTTGGATTCAGGGAGACTAAAGCTATGTGTCTGATGCACAGGGTGACTATCTATATTACTATGATGTTATTACCTCCATTTGTGCTGTTGAACTGATAATTGCACCTGTCATTTAGATTGTATGTAGCCAGTTAGACAGTTGCTAGCATAAAAAATGGATCTACTTTATTGTGGATGCTTTTGTAAGGGGTGTGAATTCAGACAATTAAATATGTCTCATTAATACATCTAACTTTCCCTTTAAGGATTGTTTTGTACAAACGAATGGGTGCACATCCAAAGTGAACCCATCAGATTCATAGCTCAGGACTGTATGTCAGCACTGAAGACAAATCTCATCAGAATGGTAATAGAGTCTAATGTTCCTTTTTACATGTACATTGCCATAATTTCCGAGGATCATAGGATATGACTAGAATATTAACCTGATGGTGTTTAGAAGTATAGCCATTACATCACAATATAATATTAAAAGTCAGATATAATGCATGGCCAAGTTTTGTCTAGCAAGGACCACTCATGTCCAGGTGTGAAGCAGCAGTGATCCATGGCAGATAATGTTTACACAGCAAGTTATCCAGTCTGTCCTTCAACAGCCTAATGAAGGTGCTCTGCTTGAGATGGATTTGAAGCCTACAGCAGAGGAGAGACGATCTTTGAAAGATGTATCTGTCTCTCCAGCATGTCCTATGTATGTCATAGTGTACACTGAGGTCCCTGGAACAGGTAACTCGAATCCCACATTACTTATGCATGTGCAGCATTTTCATCCCATTTTGGTCACAGATAGCCCAATAAGGCATACATAATCTGCCTCAAAGCTATCTATATGAAACTGCATACAGTGACAGATACGTCAGTCTGCCTACAAAAGACATGTTGGAGACCCTCTGATGTTTTAGTACTCACACATGTCTAAGGTCTGTCAAGTTGGTGCAGGTGTCTGATAAAATACATTTCAAAGGGTGGTTTATATTCATTAATAGAACTGATTAGGGATGAGTATAGGAGATTTCTAAAATATATTGCTATTGATGTACTGCTGTTTCTAATCAGATGCAAAATGTATTATGTCTACCTCCCTACAGTAGACCCAGGTTGCAATTGACATGTGTTCCAAGATCTATTAATACAGAAGTGGGGAATAGTGTACTCATGGTTATTTTATAATAAGCAGGAACATATATTATCACCACAGGGTATGCTGGCGCATTTCTGTGCAGTTCATGTAACACCCATGGCTTTGTCAGCAGTCATTAGTGCCACAGACCCTCTGTTTTGTTCAAGACGTCTGAGACATATATGTCAAACATGAGGGGGCCACAGCACTGACACTTCTGTTACCACACAGGTGACATGCCTGCTGTTTGAGGTGAAGTCTTACATTGTGATTGAATGTTGGGCTGTGATTCCATTTGCAAACCAACTGATAACATAGGGTTTGATATTCACCTTGGTTAGTTTCCCACTGACAACAATTATTGGATTGTGTTGAAGGCCTTGGCCAAGTTACCATAGGATGTGTGCACATCTTTGAATTTGTGCATCTCTCTGGTCAGAGTCTTGAATCCCACCAGGTTTTGCAGCCACAAGATACCCTTATGAACATCTAACTGGAACACACCTAGTGTTTTGAGCTCACCTATTTCCATGTGTCTGAGATGCATGCAAACTGTAGACATTGCCTTACAGAAGAGCTTCAATAAAGTTATGGTTCTTAATTGCACTTATATTTTGCCAATCATCTCTTGTGTGGTTGGAAAATGGTGACTGCATTCCATTCAATGTGGACAACAGCAGTATTCAGAATGTGGCTGAATATGGTGTCTAGGGGAGTAGCTCACTGTTGAAGCACATGAAGTACACAGGCCAGAATGCCATCTGGTCCCATGGAGACTGTGTTTCTAGTCTTGGAGAGCACAGCCTGAAATGCCATCTGGTCCCATGGAGACTGTGGTTCTAGTCCTGGAGAGGGCAGTGATAACATTCTCTTTGTACATACCACAGGTTGGAGGTGATGTTGCACACATGGTTTCTAGTGGGTTTGGTGGTGACAAGGGGGACAGTTTTCAGCCAAACCTGTCTGCTAGTAGGTTTAGAAGTTGCACTGGGTCAGTATGTGCACTACCATACACAATTGGATTCAAATACAGCTCAGTTATATATATCAGTTTGCAGATGTACATGAAGAAAGCCTTATGGTTATTCCTGGTTATGCTGTTGTATAAATTATTACCATAGTTACTCTGTGAGGGTTTTTGAAGGTGTCTTATTTGCATGTTTACACTGAGGAGAGTGGCCTACCAGTTCTGGATTCTCAATGTTATATTTGCAAACAGCAGCTTCTTTCAGTTACTGTATAATATAGTGATGACAGACATCCACCAATATGGTTTGTATTTTCCAAAGGATCTTTGTTTGAGATTATCAGGCATGGCTGTGTGTATACATTTGTGTAGATGTGTAAACAGGGCATCAGGGAGTAAGTTACTGTAGCTGTCAATGTCCTTTGTGGAAACTGTGTCTTGGAAGTAGTTTAGACCATCCCTTAGGAGGGTGTAGCTACCTTGGATGATGTTTTTGAACCATATCTACTTCAAACCATGCGGCATTATGCTTGGATTAACAATGCAGGCACTACACATGTGCCATTGCATTGTTCACTCATAGGTTCATAGGTTAGTACTAGGCTAACTGCCCTTGCGAGCCATTTTAAGCCTAGCCAATTATCCCTTGTGAGACTCAAACACTGTACCTTATGTTTGCAAGGCAAACACCTTAACCATTTGGCCACCCTCCCAATCAACTCATATTGTTGAGGTACAGGTCTGGAATATGAGATAACCTTGTAGTGTGGTACACTATTTATTCTGGCATTTCATTTCAGAAACGCCAGATAATATTGTGCAAGTAAGTCTGTTGTCCTATAATAATCCCAATCAGTGGATGAATTATTTCACTCACCCTTGCCTGGGTTGTTTTGTTCTACTGTAATTATTCCATGTAGTAATATATAGGCTGTGTGGTCTTTCATTTTTATGGATGGTGACCTATTAACGATGATAACATGAAGGGGTTTCCTATTCTCAATATGTTGGACATAGAATAACTCCATATACTTATTTTCTCTAAACAGTCTTGAGGCATATTAATCTTCAATGTAAATAGATATGACATCTGTCCTTCACACAACTTCCATTTGCTGTCTGGATGTTTGGAAGGCATTGTAGCCTTGCAAGGCCAAAGTACTTACTGCAGCCTTGAACCAGGTTTCTGTGACTACACAGACATCAACATCTTCACTGTGAAGAGTGCTTACGTGGTGGACATGGGATCATCCATTACCGACAGTTCAAAAGATAGATGCTAGAAAACCAGCTGTAGTGATCCATGAAAAGAAAACAAAAGTAACATTAATCATTGAAATTGCCACACCAGTGACTACAGTGTCCTGTACACAGAGAGACACAAAGTCATAAAATATCAGGATTTACAAGCCAAAGTGAGAGCAATATGGAAGAAAGATACACAGATAATTCCAATAGTAGTAGGAGCAATGGGTCTTATAAAAAAGAGTCTACAATCATATTTAGATATGCTACCAATACATGTAACTCCGTGCAATTACAGGAGTCATTACTGGGCACATTGCGGGTGCTGCAAAGAACACTTTTGGCTGACATCAAAGAGTGAAACAATACGAATTTCATGAACTTCAATTGTAGTTTGACTTAGGAATGGAGTCCATTCCCATCATGTTATTAGAAACCCAAAAGATTTGAAGAAATAAAAAAAAAGAGTGCTTACAAAGTTCAGTTTAAGATGTGAACTCCTAGGGTTAGCAGCATGGCCTTTACTTTGTTGGAGTTGTACATTTTCACATTGGTTATTAATTTTTTTGTGACCTTGCATAATAAAGAGATTATGGTGCAGTCAAGTGGCTTAAGTCTGGCAAAGCAGTGTGCTCATCCCACACCGACAGGTACTGTATAACCTTATAATGACACCAGAAACTTAGGCAAGTTCAGAGAATTTATTGTTCTTTATATAGCAGTATCATCCTAGGCGAGGGTATAATGCTGCTCAAACATGGGGACCTACCTGGCCTGAGCCCATATTTAGATAGCTCCATCATGTGTGTGTGCATATACTTCCTATAGTCACATCTCAAGTTGTGCATACCAAGATGAAGTATGCTGGATTAAGAGTGGGACTTGTTGAGATACTTGATTGCATGTGTGCTGTGATGACTACATCTGACACATTGCTGACACTAAACATATACATGTTTATGCAGGTGAGTGGGGCATCTGTACATCTCACTATACAGTAAACTTTTATCAAAACCTTTGGGATACATACCCATTGCCTTAAGCACTTCTGTGGTGAGACAGTGGTGATGATATTTCTTATGCGTATTGTCTGCTTGTAGCCTTATTATGTTTAGGATGTGTCTGCTGTTTAGGATGGTTTGTAGGGAGTACCTCTGCACATGATGGTTTGTGTTCAGTGCATATTATGAGTAGGAGTCAAGGTGTGTGAGTGGACAACCTGTTTAGTGTTACCCTTCTGGATGCAAGAAACCAGATTCAAATTAAAAGTGGATCTCTTGAAATTTGTATTTCACTGATGTAAGAAATACAGGGTATTCAATGCACACGAGACATTATCTGCACTGAATCACAAAACCCATGTCAACTATGCTAACAGGGGAAATGGAAGGGAAATGATAGGTGATAATGGGAGGTTTGAATTGGTATCTGCATAGAAAATGCAAAGAGGAGGAGTATATGTGATCTGACTGGTATTTTCAGGTAACTAATCTATGGGGTGTACATTATGAGGTCTTTCATGAGGTGGATCAATACCGCTGTTATTGATATGTAAGTGGGTAAATTGCCACTTGTTATGCAACAGAGGTTCTGATAGCTAGATCTGCTCTGCTACATAGCATTATCTGTTTTTATTTGAAAGCAAGGGTATTGGTGTTTCTGCATGTATGAGGGCAAAGTGTTACAGCCTCTGCACACAGTCCAGAGCTGGTAATAGAAAGACACACTGTTAAAGCCCAGACTGAGTCAAAACACTAAACTTCAGATAGATACTCCTACTGTACACTCCTGCCACAAGTGTGCAGATGAGGTTTCTCCAAACACAGATGTCATTTTCTTCTTCCTATTCTTTTGGATATTACCATTAGGGCTCACCACAGCAGATCATCTGCTTCCATTTCTACCTATCGTCTGCATTTTGCTCTGTCACACCAGCCACCTGCATGTCATCTCTCACCACATCCATAAACTTTATCTTAGGCCTTCCTATTTTCCTCTTACTTGGCAGCTCCATATTTAGCATCCATTTCCTAATATACCCAACATTACTCCTCAGAACATCTCCAAACCAATACAATCCAACCACTCTGACTTTGTCTCAAAACTGTACAACCTGAGCTGACACTATAATATGTGGTTAATACTCCTAGCCATATGCAGCACACACAATGCAAATTGCAATATCTCAGACTCTGCCAACACCTGTTATGGCCCCTCTCTTTTTGTCAGTGGAACCATCTGCAACCCATATGATCTAACTGTTCTCACTACCATATTGTACACCTTCCCTTTCAGTCTCATTGATACTTATCTGTCAAAACTCACTCCTGACACTCCTCTCCACCAACTCCACCCTGCACATTTTCTCTTCTTCTCCAGTTGTCCACACTCATCATTACTCTGAATTGTTGATCCAAAGTATTTCACATCATATGCCTTCACTAACTGTATTCACTGCATCCTAACCATTCCTTTATCCTCTGTCTCATTCACATGCGCATATATTCTGTCTTAGTCCTGCGGATCTTCATTCCTCTCCTCTGTAGAGCATATCTCCACTTTCCCAGGGTCTTATAAACCTGTTCCCTACTCTCACTACAGCACACAATATCATCTACAAACATTATAGTCCATGGGAACTCCTGTGTGATCTAATGTGTCAGTCTGTCCATCACCATTGCAAATATGATATTTGTCCATAAAATAACAGGAATGTCAATATTGCCTGTGTTATATAGGATGAGGTGACATCTACCTGCTTGTCAGGCGGGTGTGTGACCATGGCTTGTTGTGACGTATACATATCCACTAATCTGATATTGCTGTTGACATCAGCATTGTCTGTTGAAGACAAGAGGACAGTGTCCCTTAGGCTGCTGTAAAAATGCTTTGTGTAACATCCAACAACAGCTCGTACACATGCACACACAGTTGACTGCAGTGAGAATAGAACCCCTACCTATGTAAGTTTACATACTACAGATCAGAGTACTTAATGCACGTGCCACAGTACAAGTCTGATTCCAATGGGACTTCAAGTCATCTGATGTTAGATGACATCAGCCATGTGGAGGACAAGAGTTTGGAGGACTGCCTTGACTGGACATTTGTGCAAGCACATAAACAGTGCAAAACCATGCCAGTTGAGACGTCAGTGTGAGATATACACTTATGTCATTATTTATGTAGAGACACCCACATACCAAGTTGGTTGCAGTGAGGATAGAACCCCTGCCTATCTAGGTTTACATACTACAGACCAGAGTATTTAATACACATGCCACAACACAAGTCTGATTTTAACAGGACTGCAGGTGATCTTATGGTACGTGATATCAACAGGCCATGTGGAGGACAAGATTCTGGAGGACTGCCTTGACTGGATGTTTGTGCAAGCAGAAAGACAGTGCAAAACCATACCAGTTGAGAAGGCAATGGGGATACACACTTACACCATTCTTTATGTAAACACACACACACACACACACACACACACACACACACACACACACACACACACACACACACTGGACTACAGTGAGGATAGACCCCCCCCGTACCTATCCAGGTTTACATACAACAGATCAGAGTACTTAATGCACATGCCACAGCACAAGTCTGATTTTAACAAGACTGCAGGTGATCTTATGGTACATGACATCAGCAGGCTATTTGGAGGGCAAGAATCTGGAGGACTGCCTTGACTGGATGTTTGTACAAGCACAAAAACAATGGAAAACCATGCCATTTGTGAAGTTGGTTTTTGGTACACACTCCCACTTTTGTTTATATACACACGCACACAGTTGACTGCAGTGAGATTAGAACTGTTGCCTATGTTTATGGACTGCAGATAATAGTATTTAATGCACACACCACAGCTCAGGTCTGAATTATGTAGGACTGCAAGTGCACTTATACTAGATGACATAACCAAGCCATGCATTCAACAACAGCTTGGAAAGCCTGTATAGTCACATTGTTTTATAGTGTCATATGAGGCTAATAGCCTAGCAGATGAATAATGTTTAGTAGCCTAGTTGTGTAACAAGAATACCCTTACTGAGCCTATTTGTCTGTTTGCATTTAGATGAGCAAGTCTGTGAGTACCATCCATTGGCCCTGTCCATGAGGCAGAAAACAACATTGTATATTACAACTTGTACAGTGGTTGATATATGTGGGGAAAACTCAAGGTGACCCAGAGTTGTTGTGCTTGTTGGTGTTGCTGCTGGTGGGGAAACAAAGGGATAACTTATCAATATATGTACATAGACTTATATATACCTCTCAACTGTTCAGATTTTCACATAATATCCAAATGTTTGACTCATATTTGTATCTATTTCACACACTATTGTGAGTTTCTGGTAAATCAATGGCAAATCATTGAGAAATTATGTCAGAATATATTGGCAGACGTCTGAATTTCACAAGTCATAACCTTCAGAAAAGTCATGCTAATGCAATGCTTCCTATCACCTTTCTACATTTGTAAGTGCAATATTTAAAATGTATCCCTATTTTTGGGCCTTTGTTCCCCCATTATTTGTGGCTTTGGCCTGATTAACTGCTATTACAGCTTGAAAAGTACGTAGGGCAATATGAAAACATATTTTAAATCTATATCTATATCTATCTCTCTCTCTCTCTCTATATATATATATATATATATATATATATATATATATATATATATATATATATATATATATATATATATATATATATATATAGTAGCTATAGTACAAGAAGCAACAGACTTACGTACACACATGCGCCTTCACCTTTTTTTTTTTTACTGTTTGCGCATAGGTAAGCAGTGCGCAAATGCAAGGCACATTGCTCACATCTGAGCCTTACATATTATATAATACATACCTGTTACCACAGCCTAATCCTCCAGGCCAGGATTTCCAGAGTACTAACGGCAATAAATGAATGCATCCAGTGTCTGTGGTTGGTGGTCAGACATAAATCCTATTTTTCCTTTCACTGTTTCTGCATTGCTGTGCTCCATGCAAACTAGCTAAGCCTTATCAAAAATGTTTAAACATTCATTTCATTGCTCAAATATGGAATTAAGACAAGAAAAAGTTGATAACAGTATGGGACACAGGGTCACAGTCTGTAAAACACAACTTATTACTTGTACACATCGCAAACCTCTTACTTGTATCAGGATTCAAACCCTCAATGGCATTACAGCTTCATCAGGCAGGATGGCTGCCTTAGTCCATTTGACCATAGAAGCAGCTTGCCAGAACATGGATATTTATCACAGAACCATCTGCATAACAATGTACACTGCTATACATGAGTTACCTAACAAAATACAATGTATGATCAAATCTATAGTATTCTCATGGAAATGCAGGGGATAATAACTGTGACAAGCCCCCATATACCATGGGGTCCTGGGTACCATAGATGAGTTACTGTTATGGCAGTTACAAGGGGACACCCCTGTTTTGGGGGCTGGGGAACAAACCACAGCTACTGTTAGGATACAGACTAGTCTGAAGTCAGACACTGCAATGTGTAGCCTCACTTTCTAACTTCTGTCTTGAATGATGTACCAGTAATCTGCTGCAGTAGGACTGTATAATGGTTTAATGTATGAGGCCTACTAAAAACAAATGGACACATACTAGTAAAGTAGTGTAAGTAGTCATGTTACTTTAATTTCTGTACAAATACACCACTATTTACTTGCGTACTGTACCAAGTTCATAGATATAAAGGCTATATCATAATACTCTACAAGACTACAGTGTAGGTGAAGGACCCACCTTGCAGATACAGTGGTTGACACAACTGTAGTGCAGGGCTAACTCTGTCTGATGCAAGCAGTACACAACCAATACATGGATAGCTACAGGTTGTGTGAGTTGCCTGGCATCATTTTTAATGTATTTATGTATGCGTGTAGGAGAAAGGTATTAGTCCCTAGGTCCCTAAATGGTCAGTGAATATGCTATGCATTGTCTCTTAGCCAAAGCAAGTGGATACTGAGCATGCCTACATATCCCTACAGGGACAGCACCTGGGGGTTCCTTCTCCGAGTCCTCCTGTGATTGTGACTGTGGTGACTTAGGCACTGGTGGGGGGATGTGTGTCCCTTCCCCTTGCTGATTCCACTGCAGCTGTTTTTGCAGGATCAGATTGTAGAGCATAGCACATACTGTGAATATTTGTGTACATATGTGTGGAGTATACTGCAAGACTCCATCGGATATATCTACGCACCAGAACTGTGACTTCAGAAGCCCAAATACATGCTCTAGGATGTTCCTAGTTTGTGCGTGTGCCTCATTATGTTGTTCTTCCGTGGGTGTGTGTACATTTCTGATGGGTGTCATCATCCACAGTTCCAGGGCATAGCTAGCATCCCCCAGTAAATGGCCCTGTGAGATGTCCCCCAGCAAACATCTGGTACAGCTATGATGTGTGCCAGATATGGGAGTCGTAATAACACATTTGAGATTATCCCCTGGGCATTGCACATGACTTGGCAGTTTATGGAGTGGTATCCAGTGTTAATAATGCAGATTCTACCCTGATCACCAGGTGGTGCCTCGATGTGTACATGAGTGTAATCTATGGCACCCAGTACTTCAGGGTAGTGGGCTACATGGTAGAACTGTTGCATATTGCTAGCCATCTCCTCTTCTCAGGGGAAAGGGGAAATGATATGTGCTCACTGACATGTAGGAGCATAGCATCCCGGAACTGGTGGAGTATCCTGGATGCTCATGCCTGTGACATCCCCATCATGTCCTCAGTTATTCTTTGAAAAGTACCTGTAGCTAATATACTAACAGATACACATACCTTAGCTTCCACTGGGATGGGTTCCCCTTGGTTGGCTCTGGCTCTGAGTACAGGTGGGCAGAGCTCACAGAGTTTATGTAATATGTTCCTATCCACCCTGTAGTGCTCTACAATCTCCAGCTCATGTAGTACCTGGAAGGTTATCCTGAGCCTGAAAACTCTTCTCTTCTGCTTAGGCCTACTGTCAGCAGCACCAGCAGCATTGACTTCAACATCTAGTACATACAGATGTAGAATAGCTGAAGCAGCCTCTAGCATTATCTCAGTTAAAATTTCAAGTCTGTACTCCAATGGTCTTGAAGTTTCAAGAGAAAATCAGAATGTAGGCTGTATGCATACTTTATACATTTCTTGAGTAGGTCCACCATGTGGGGTTGGCTAATTAAGATGGAACTCAACTGCTTAGGATATAATTAACATGATTTAAAGGTCCTGCTTCAGTGCACAGTAGTGCAGTGTGTGCACCAGCATGCAGCAGAGCGCAGCTGTGTATAACTAAGGTATGGCATGTAAAATTTTATATTTTCATCCCTGTTGTCATGAAACGTACGTAAAATGCTAATTACAGCAAGTTACACTTCATTTGTATAAGCTGCAGTGTCAGAACAGTATGAAAAAGATGCCACACCCTGTACTTTATTTATTTTATTTATTTTATTTTACATTTGTTGACCGGGCTAGTCTGGCTGGATACATGTCCATTTTCAGCAGAGGCCCGAGGAGAAAATGGACATGTATCCAGCCAGACTAGCCCGGTCTTTTACATTTTACATTCCCTTGAATCCAGGAACTCCTGCACTCCAGTCCAGTACCAACACCTGTCGCCACAGGAGTAGTAATGCAAAGTCCCATAACTGGAGGCATTAGCAGAATGCAGCCCTGCTTACTGGGTTTGCAGGATGCCCAGCAGTGCTCAGCAATAGGAACTGAACGCATCTGGTTTCTATTTTTGGATGTCTAGCTCATGTCTCATAAGTGGATGGAGTGGTCACGCATACAAGGTATGAATAGCCAAAACTGCAAACACATGTGATACACCCCAACAAAAAAAAAGTGACCTGACACACCCCTCTGATGTCATCAACATCCATTGGAAACAAACACCGTGTAGGAATTTACATGAAGTGAAAATCCCTGCATAGTTCCTGCTTTTTACGAATCAGCAAATTCACTGATGTTTGTACTCATTTGCATAATAACCATGGTGACAGATTGGAATCTATACAGTTAGTAGCCATGTAAGCTGGGCAACAGCACGGCAGCACAAATTTAAAGACACAAGGTGGGGTATTACTTTAACTATTGTGACACTACATTCTACTGCTCTTTTACATGATGTTTCTTGTATTCATATTTAAAACCTTTTGCGGCATGTGGCACACTGTGCAAACATGAACAACCCCCTGATGCTTTTAGACATCCACAATGTATAGATTACCCATTATAGATGTGTTGTTATCTTTTCATGGGCATTCTGAAAATATTTCTGGACTTTTACATTCCCTTGCTTCCATGTAGACTCCTGTACATGGAAAATGTCTGCATACATTATCAGCACAGACATTGAGTCTACATGGTTGTGTTTGAGGTTGTTGAATCACTCCACCATGCTGTTTCACTTCATTAGCATAAATATCAGCAACATATTCTGCATTCCATGAAAGTTTCTGGTATTGCATGTGAGTGAGTGTGATTGCACTCTGCTGCACTGAGTTTACTTAATTTAAAACTTGCTGTGCCCATGTTCACATTGCACCCCAATGCTGAAATGGAAAATATGACTTTGTAAGCTTTTTTGAATTTGCACTTAACAGATCTACTAAAACTGACCATAAACTCAGTTTGGCATCTGAAGCCAAGAGCTTTTGCAAATTCTTCTATTCTTGTGCTCAAAAACTAAGAAACAACCAAAAATATACAGAACTCATATTAAATGGCAAAACCTACTCAAACCTGGTGGACATTGCTAATATACTAGCAAATATATTTAGTAAAAATTTCACTTTTGAGACGACTATCCCAACACCTGAGATCCCTGTATCTCTCAAGTTCCCTTGGATGTAACACTTTTTCTGTGGCACCAGATAACATTCCAGACTGTTTGTTAAATAGTAGTAAACATGGCCTAATGGAATTTCTCCATACACTATTTATCCTGAGCCCAACTATAGGCTCAGTCACAAAAGTATTGTGTACAGCACTGTGGATACATCGCCATAAAGGAGGCCCTACTATTTACCCCAGAAACTATATAGACATCGGCGTGATGTGTCTCATTTCTAACACCATAGAACACATTACAAGAAACTTGAATAATACTGACATTTAAAATCTTGTTAGGCTAGATCTACTGCAATTTGGTTTTGTAAAAGTTAGATCTAATGAACTTGGTAAATTTTTTTGAAAAAGTAACATAAGCTGCTGACAACAGGTCACTCTGTACATGCAGCCTACCTTGATTTGGCCAAAGCATTTGACACCGCTCCCCATGTTAGCATAATTAAGAAACTAAATGTATTACAAATAGACTTTTATGTGGTAAGATGGATAGCAAATTGGCTAAAAGACAGCACCCACACAGCGTGGGTGGCAGGAGCAATGTCAGAATTTTAAGGTGACCAGTGGTGTCCCACAGGGCTCAGTGGTAGGGCGGCTTTTGTTTGGTATTTATTTCTATAATGTACTGACTTAAAACCAAGACCTATGATTAAACAAGTTTGCAGATTACTACAAACTGGCAGTCATTGTCAAATTCCCCTCAGACTTATTAGCCCTTCAGCAGGAATCATATATAAATGCCTGGTCTATTGAAATACGCTTAAATTAAATGCTAAAAAATAAATAGTGTTGCATGTGGCAGACAGACCATTCCCCCATCATATAGTACTGATGATACCCCAGTTCAAAGTGAAAATGTAGTTATAAACCTGGGAACTTGCTTGGCAGTTGGTGAAGAGCATTAAGGAGCTGTTGACGAGCTGTTTCAGGCCATCCAGTGTTTGATTCCCTCAGCCTCTATTGCCAAACTGTGTGATTCTGAGCAGGTCCCTTTACCAGGTTGCACTCTTGGAATGAGTCTGAAAAAGAAATAGGATATATTTTACAATGCCTGCATGGTATTGGTTCTCTCCTTTGCTTTCTGTGGGTCCCTCTCTGCTCCTCCATATGCATCAGCATCTTATCTAGGCAGGGGTAACATTTATGTCCATTGGGATAGGCATTCCATACGACCCACTTAATCAGTGTGAGAAAAGCACCAGTCAAACAGCTTCCATAAGCTATCACTGTCTATGTTGTAGTAGCCAACTATGTCCTGGTTATGGAGGAGATGATATGTCAGCTGTTGAAGAACCCCTTTATGACACAGAGGACATCAGTAGCAGCAGCAAGAGATGGTGTCTGGAAAACCTGGGTTAAAAACAAATCCCCTCTCTTACTTCAAAGATACAAAGAGCTCAGAAACATTTCCAAAAAACTAGTCAACAAAGATAAGAAAACTTTTTTCTGCTCTAACCAATGTAGCCCACATAAAAATCCAAAGAAATTCTGGACTACCATCAATAACTTGTTTCACCTTGGCAACCCTTCTACGTCCAACCCCTTCCCACACAACACTGCCACTGAAACTGCCACTCTCCTTAACAACTATTTCATAGAAACAATCCAAAAACTTACACAAAATAGTACTACTGACTCAACCCCTCCATTACCCCACAATAAAATTCTCCTCAATGCATTCTCTTTCCAACCAGTTCCCACTACCATTATTAAATCTCTTCCAAATAAACTTAAGCCTTGCTCCCCCTCTGTTGACCAACTACCCTCTTATTTTCTTAAAGTCGCTGCACAGTCTATTGCCTACCCTGTCTCTATACTTATCAGTTATTCCATTTATAAAGCCAATGTCCCAGACATATGGAAATCCTTTTACACAATCCCTGTGCATAAAGGTGGAAACTCTACCAATCCTTCTAACTTTAGACCCATTGCTATCCTACCCCCTATCCAAAATCCTGAAAAGTGCTTCCATACTCAGTTACTGAAAGACATTCTTGATAATAACCTTCTAACTCCCAGCCGACATGGCTTTAGATCACAACATAGCACAGCCACTGCATTGCTCTGTTTCACCTAAACTGTAAATGAAATCTGTGACAATAACCTGCTCATCTCCTGTCTATTCCTCAATCTTTCTAAGGCCTTTGACACTGTCTCTTATTCAAAACTTCTAACTAAACTTTCTGACCTTCATCTCTCTACCTCCTCTGTTAACTGGTTTTCTAGCTACCTATCCTGCAGGCAACAATCCATTCACTGACAAACTGTCCTCTCTGCTTTCCTCACAGTAAATACTGGTGTTCCCCAAGGATCTATCTTGGGCCCCCTCCTGTTCAATATTTTCACTAACAAAATTCACTCTGCTACTAACCTCTCAACACTTCTACAATATGCTGATGTCTCTACTCTCAGCACTTATTCTCTTCTTCCCTAAAACACTTGCTCAGCACAAACACTCCTTCTATATCACCTCCCTCAACAACACCATTATTAAACCTGATCCTCATGCCAAACTACCTGGAGTAATCATTGAGGATTAACTAAAATTTGATATACATATCAAGCAATGTATAAAAAAAAATCACCTGAAAGTTGGTCTTCTCTATCGCAAACAAAAATTTCTTACATCCTCCTCCAAACCCTCCCTAGCTCAGTCACTGCTTTTACCCTGTCTTCTATAAGCTGTCCATGTCCTTACTAATGTTCAAACAGCACTTCTCTCCAAACTAGAGCAAACATATAAGAAAATTTGCCTCCAATCTCCCTTACAAATCCCATCATTGCCTCGCGTAAAAGGGAAGAGTGGAGGGACATGGAAGTGATAGGAAGACTTGCTGAGGGATGGGAAGGGAGACAGTGTAATATTACTAGTGAGATGGGGAAGAGCATAGCACAGAATAAGTGTGACAGTGGGTAGAGAGGGGTAGAAGGGGGGAGGTCAGGGAGTGGAAATTAAAGCAGGAGGTAGGGAAGTTAGGTAGATGGGTGGGAGGTTAGGAGGTACCAAGACAGTGGCAGAGCCAGAAGTTAAGGAGTTTTACTTGTAAGGCTTTCTTGAAGTTGAGACTGTTTGGGATAGATCAGATGGTTAGAGATATTTTGTTCCAGACTAGAGTAACAGTATAGCTGTATAGAGAATTACCTTGGGATTTTTGTAGGCTTGCAGATTTCTAACAGAAGTGGGTCAAAGCTATGGAGTGAGTGATAGGGCATATTGAAAGTGATGTGTGGAGCAGTGGAAGGATAGGAGGTAGATTTAATTTAGAAAGTGATGTGTGGAGCAGTGGAAGGATAGGAAGTAGGTTTAATTTAGAAAGTGATGTGTGGAGCAGTGGAAGGATAGGAGGTAGGTTTCATTTATAAAGTGATGTGTGGAGCAGTGGAAGGATAGGAAGTAGGTTTAATTTAGAAAGTGATGTGTGGAGTAGTGGAAGGATAGGAGGTAGGTTTAATTTAGAAAGTGATGTGTGGAGCAGTGGATGGATAGGAAGTAGGTTTAATTTAGAAAGTGATGTGTGGCGCAGTGGAAGGATAGGAAGTAGGTTTAATTTAGAAAGTGATGTGTGGAGCAGTGGAAGGATAGGAGGTAGGTTTAATTTAGAAAGTGATGTGTGGAGCAGTGGAAGGATAGGAAGTAGGTTTAATTTAGAAAGTGATGTGTGGAACAGTGGAAGGATAGGAGGTAGGTTTAATTTAGAAAGTGATGTGTGGAGCAGTGGAAGGATAGGAGGTAGGTTTAATTTAGAAAGTGATGTGGGGAGCAGTGGAAGGATAGGAAGTAGGTTTAATTTAGAAAGTGATGTGTGGAACAGTGGAAGGATAGGAAGTAAGTTTAATTTAGAAAGTGATGTGTGGAGCAGTGGAAGGGTAGGAAGTAGGTTTAATTTAGAAAGTGATGTGTGGAGCAGTGGAAGGATAGGAGGTAGGTTTAATTATTATGAAGTGACTGAGGAGACATTGTGAGAGGAGGAGATGGTGAGATAGCTCAAGCCAGTTGAGGAGATATGCAGTGCTGTGAGTTATAAGGTTTGTTAGCAGCAAATCTAGCAATTTTACTGTAGCAGAGCTCCAGCTTTGTTTTAAAGGTGGATTCTAGGTTGGTTAGGATAGAACAGGCGTAAAGTAGGGTGGGGAGAAGATAAGGATTAACAAGGGCAGTTTTATTATCATTGGTGAGGAATTTTTTGTTTTGTGACACATTCCCAGGTTGGTGAGTTTTTTATACAGTTTTGGACATGTAGGTCAAATTTTAGGTGATCATCAATGAGAACATCCAAGAGTTTAGTGTGTGTCATTACTTCTATTGGGGTATTGTGAAGAGAAGTTATGGTAAAGGATGACTATTGGTGAGATAGAAATTTTGGAAGGAATAGAAGCAGTTTTATTTTTATTAGGTTGAGAATAAGCTGTTTTTGTTTAGCCAGCTCTCTATTGAGTTAAAGAATTTTTGAGTAAGAGTTTGCAGGTGTTGGAGATTATCAGAGGAACAGATAAGTGTGGAGTCATTAGCATATTAAATAATCAAGGAGGGAGAGTAGAATGTATGAAGACAGCTGGTGAAGATGTTGAAAAGTATTGGCCCAAGAATGCAGCCTTGATGTACCTGAGTGTTAATAGGGAGGAGGTTGAAGGAGGAAAGCCACTTAACAGACTGTTGGCAGTTAGAAAGGTAGCTAGAGAACTAGTTGAGGGTAGAGTTAGAGAAGCCAAAAGCAGACATTTTATGAAGAAGTAAGGGGTGAAAGATGGTGTTGAAGGCTTTGGTGACTGTGACACCCCTGCACTGGCCCAGTAATCAAGGAACCTTAATCCTCACCACTAACACCAGTGAGGGATGTGCACATTGGGGGGATGACAAGTACACACACAGTAAAGTACAATTTTCCTTAAGAGCACATAGAGATCACAGTCAGTCTGGGGCTGGTGTCTCCCTCTTTCTTCAGATCTCCAATAAGACTCCCCATTGGTGCAGTTATAGGGTTAAGATCTCAGCTGAGTAGTCAAGCCAAAACCTCCAGCACCCTCTCTGTCCAACCAGTGCTTTGCGTCCCTCCCCATGTAGCTGACGAACACACTTTGAGATTTGATTTATATACAAACACACAAACACTCCTGGGGAAGGCTGGTACAGGTTCACTAGCTATTCGCTCTTCCACCCAGGCTATAAGGTAGTACCAGCTGCCACCAACCACCTTTTATCAGCTACCATAAGGCCCTTCCCAAAGGGTAACCAATTCCACTGTGTGATGTTACTATTATCCAAATGGTAAGTCTGACCAAAACTTTTAAGGCTATTTAGCAGTGGGCTATACAGTGTCACCAAATACATATGCAAGTACCCTGAGAGCTTAAATATCTCTTAACAAACCAGCCACAACTAAAAGGTTTAAATATATTTAATAATAGATAATAAAAGCACAAGACAATGCTCAATAACTCAACACAGTGACAACAGAGTTCAGGATCACAGGAAACATTTTAAAACAACATTGCAGGACAGTCTCACATAAATACAGAAAACATCTAAACTAATCTTACTATATTCCTATTGATCTCTAAGAAAGAATACTGTAATCTAATACTTACTATTAGCAAGACAAGTGCTGATGAGAGGATGTTGTCAGATCCAAAGACAAATATAAACTGCACAGACTTTCTCTGAGAGATAGTTCTTAAATTAATAATACACTTTACTGCTGAGTTAGCTGGATGACATCACTATTTGACACCTCTGGGTCAAAAATACTTATCTATTAGAAGTTTTGCCTGGAACTGGAAGTCATAAAACAGTTAAATACTTGCACCTTTGAAACCTGTAATTATTTCTGTTTCCAGACAATAGAAAGAATTTCTAGCTGCAGATACTCTGTTTCTTTGCATTAACTAACTTTATAGCACAATTGTAAACAATTTCAACTTATTTTCTCAGAGTTTTGCAAGTGAACTCTGTATGTTCCAACTTCTACCATGAAAACATACATTTGCACAGGCATATAGTGTATACACATTTCTGCTCTTTTCCAGCCAGGCACACTGTGGTTACATTTGTAAGGCAAGCATACAAATTATATTACTATTCACAAATAACATACAATTATTTACACAATTCCAGCTAGCTGGGCTGGCAGCCTTCACAGTGACATCCAGAAAAAGGGCGGATGAAATGTTATTGTTTTCTCTAGCTTTAATGATGGTATGTGTGAAGGAAAGTAGAGCAGTAGTTGTGCTGTGTTTAGGGTGTAAGCCATGCTGGGTTGATGTGAGTAGATTTCTGTTTAGGAGATGTTCTAGAAGTTGTTAGTGAATGCAGTTTTTGAGGTTTATAGAGAGAGGGGACAGAATAGCAGTGAGCCTGAAGTTAGTGAGTTCTATAGATAGATTGTCCACCTTTGTGAAGTGGAATGATGTAAAATTGTTTCCAAATAGAAGGGACTAGTGATTCTTGAACAGATCTATTAATTATGTTGGAAACAGGAAAGGCAATTGAGTTAGCAGCAGATTTGAGAAATTCTGGAGGGAGATTATCCCGAGGGAGAGCATGGTATACGTTTGGTAAGGAGACATTTTATGTATGTGGCAGGGACTGGTTTAAGAGAGAAAGTAGGTATGTTGTCAAGGAATGAGGGTGGTGGTGTGGGGTAAGGGTTGGTGACATTTTGTGTTAATTTGTTAATGGAATTAATGAAGTGGGAGTTGAATAGGGTGGCAGTTTCAGAGGGAGAGAGGATTGAGAAAGGGTTTGGGATTTTATTTATGGTATTCCAGAATTTTTAGGAGTTGTTTTGATGGAGTGTTTGAGGTTGCAGGTAATAATTCTTTTTATCTATGTTAACTTGTTTTTTATACAGTTATGAAGTAGTTTGTAAGTTTGAAAATGATTAGGGGATATGGATTTAAGACAGATTTTGATTGGGGATTTGGATTTAAGCCAGATTTTCTAAGCTCTGTCCTTGTTGTGCATAAGGGCTTGGGTAGAATAGAAGAGCCATGGTGGTGAGCTTTGACTCTCTTTTTCCTGAGGGTAGCAGTAGAGTTAAGAGTATCCAGGAAAATGGTGTTAAAGTTCAGAATTGCATTCTGTAGTGGTTGGCTTCGGACAAAGGGCCAGTTTATAGACCCAAGTATATTACTGAACTCTTCTTTGTTGAAGTTGGAGAAACTGCAGCTTCTTTGTATTTGTGTTGTCTGATGGGATTTAAGGAAAGTCTTTGTACAGGGACAGGGAAGTGGTCACTGATTGTGTCTAGGACTGTTTTAGGGTTGTGATATAAGCTGGGATTAGAAACAAGGATTCAGTCAAGCATGATACCTGTGTTGGAGGATTTACTGAAGTGGGTTCAAGTGGAAATTAGTTGAGTGAAGCCATGGAGAGTTAGGATAGATGTAGGCTAGTCATTGGTCAGGTTTGCCAGTCAATATTGACATCACCTAAAATGACAGTTTTATTGGAGATATTGTTGGAGATAAACTGAGAGTATAGTATATTTTCTATAGTAGGGATTTTATTCCCAAGGGAAATATAGATAACAATGATACAAAGTGATATGTAATTTTTTACTTTGCAGGTGACTAGTGTTAGTTCTGTAGGGAAAAAGTTAGGGAGAGATATAGCTAGCGATGTGATTTTGAGATGTAGTTGGAGTAAAGTATAGCTACACCACCAGCTTTTTTGTGTCGTCTGTCTATGTGGATGATGTTGCAACCTGGTGGAAAAAAATCAGTATCTGTAGTATGTGGTTTTAGCCAGGTTTCTGTAATAATTTCCTGGTTTGCAGGTTTCTGTCAGTACTGCTACTATATTGGGTAGGTGGTGGGCAATCCAAGCATGAAATTCAGAAATTTTGTTTAGGAGAATATGAATATTCATAGATAAGATAGTAAGACTCTTGGTGGATGGTTTTGAAATAGAGTTATTTGGGAGTAAGGAGTTGGGGTCAAGATGGGGTGAGGTGTTGGGACCAGGGTAAGGGTGTATGTTTCCACATAGTAAAATATTTTTAGAGACAATATAATGTGAGTGCAATTTAAATTTACTAGTAAGGTGTTTGAACATAGTTTTGTGTGGAAGGGGGGTGATGATGAGGAGTTTGATTTTGTGCATGAAAATGGTGTGTAAGTTAAACAAATAAGGTGTTATTAAGATACGGTAGGTTTGTCAGTATTATAAAGTGGGTGAGTAAGGGCAGGTTGAGGGTTGAGATGAGAGATAGTGTTGTAACAAGTAAGGAGAGATAGTAGGAGAAGTAAATGCATAAGGACATATGCAGAGATTATGTTAGGATAGAAGGAAGGAGGTGAAGTGATGAAGGAATGGAGGTAAGGAAGATGGGTAGTGGGAGGAGAAAGAATAAGACAAGATAGTAGAAGAGAAACTGGAGGGGGAGGTGAGAGAGAGAAGGAATAAAAACGGACTGGGAGGGGAAAAAGAGAGGACTTGGAAGGTTGTGTGAGAGAGAAAAAGTGGTGAATGAAAGATTAAGTGGAGATAGAGTGAGGAGTACTGAAGGTAAGAGGTGTGGTGAGCAGGAGGAGCTAGGGTATGACAGTGAGATGTGTGGGCAGGAAGGGAAGGAGCTCATTAGTGGAAGTGATGTGATTGTGAAAGTATAATTGTAGAGATAGTGGGGGTGGGTGGAAAATGGGGGTAAGGTAGAAGAGCGAAGTGAAGCCTGAGCCTAGTGAGGGCTGAACAGAGCAGGCCCCCACCATCATGGCTGTATCCTGCGAAAAAACAATCAGTGAGGAGAGAAGATGTAACAATATAAGGTAAGGCAGTAAAGGGTAGCTATTGCAACTGTGGTAGAGTATGGGTGAGAAATTCATTCCTCAAAGGGATTAGGCTAGAAGAAATGAGGGTAAGAGAAGGAGCAGGGAATCAAGGCAGATGGAGGAGTGTAGAGGGAAGGGGAGTAATATTTGCGAAGGAGTGGTGACAGAGTAAAGGTGTAAGGACTATAGAGAGAGAAAAAAAGGGGCCTGTGAAAAGGAACAGCAGCTTGTTACTTATATATATATATATATATATATATATATATATATATATAGAGAGAGAGAGAGAGAGAGAGAGAGAATAGAGTATAGTTGTAGATCAAGCAGAGGAAGTAGATTAGTTTGTCGTGATATCAGGAGTTAGAAGGGGGGTGTTGAAAACCACAATGGGAGACAAACTCTTGGCAGTGTGCACATTAAGAAGATAGAAATTATTAGTGCCTGTTGTATACTTAGATATAACAAAATTAGGTTCATAGGTTCATAGGTAGATACTAGGCTATCTGCCCTAGGGCATTATTATAAGCCTAGCTAGAGTGTATTTGGCTTCTGCCTCCCTATTAGATTAGCCTACTATGCCTCTGTAAAGTAGGTCACAGAAGGTACCTTTTTAAGATTAGTTTACTGTGCCTCTGTCTAGCAGGGACACAGAAGAGATCCCAGGGGTGAATTTGCGATTTCCCAACCACGTGTCCAGATTTCGCTTGAAGAGGGTCAGCGAGGGGCTATGTCTAACATGAATTGGGATTCTATTCCAGAGTGAGGGGAGCCTCTGGGAAATGAATCTGTCCCTCCAGCATGTCCTATTTATTTTTGTGCTGAGGTTTAGGTCCCTGAAGCGTGTAGCTCTAAGGGACTTGGATTTTTTGAGGTGGAGCATGTCCATTAATTCTGGGTTTGACATGGCTTTGTACGTCAGGCATAGATTGCCTCTGAGTAGGCGGTAAGCAACTGAGTAGAGCTGGAGTTTCTTTAGTCGAGCTGCATAGGACATCTGTTTGTAGCCCATGATCCTCTTGGTGAGGTACTTTTGGGGTATCTCCAGTTGCTGCAGGTGTCGGGTAAGGTACATCCCAAAAGGGGAATTGTATTCAATTATGGGCCTGATGAGTGACGAGTAGAGGGGCACAATGACCTCTCTTGATCTAGATGCGAACCCTTTCATGATAAGGTGAGCTATATAGAAGGTCTTTCTAACCACTTTGGCAACGTGATTATCAAAGGAGAGATTACTATCTACATTGGTCCCCAAATCTCTAATTACTTCTTCCGTATTTAATGGATTACCACCTATGTGGTAATTTGTGGGCACCTTGTTTTTCCCAAAGGGGATGACTATGCACTTTTTAGCATTTAGCTTGAGGCCGTGGCTCTGGCACCAAGCATCTGTCTCTGTGAGACCCTTTTGGAGGATGCTTGTGTCAGCTGGAGTTGTGATTATGGCCCCCAGTTTGCAGTCATCTGCAAACTTTGTCAGCCATAATCCCCCCGTGTTAGCCTGAACCTCAGAGAAGTATATACCGAACAAGGGAGGTCCCAGAACTGAGCCCTGTGGGATGCCACTTGTAACTGGTTTGGATTCGGATATGGCACCTGCGATTCTGACCATGTGGGTTCTATCTCTGAGCCAGTTTTTAACCCATCTTGTGATACAGGGGTTGATATTTAAGCTGGTAAGCTTATTTACGATGCCCGAGTGGGGTATTGTGTCTAAGGCTTTTGCGAGGTCCAGGTAGGCTGTGTGGACTACCTTGCCCTCATCTATGGCTTTGGTAACTGTTTCAAAGAAATCAACTAGGTTTAAGAGGCAAGATCTGCCCTTAACAAAGCCGAATTGTCTTTGTTTATGAGTTCCATGATAATACGCTCCATAGCTTTACAGACCAGACTAGTCAGGTTTATGGGGCGATAGTTTCCGGGGTATGTTGTGGCACCACCTTTGTGGAGTGGGACCACTGTAGCTGTACACCATTCTTTGGGTACATATCCTGTAGTAAGGCTAAGTTTGAACAGTGACTTAATGTGAGGGTTCAGTTCTTCTTGGAGCTCGTGTAAGACACAGCCTGGGACACCGTCCGGTCCCATAGATGCTGTGTTTTTTGCTTTGGAGAGGGCAGCTTTCACCTGTGCATCTGTGATGTCAGGGAGGTTACATTCAGTTGGGATAGGCATTCGCTCCTTTGGGGGGGAGGGGGGGAGTTTGCGCTGAATCTGTCTACCAGGATGTTGGCTATGTCTGTAGGTTCAGTATATTTTGTACCATTATGCAACAATTCAGAGCATATCTGGGAGTTTCCGCCCATGTTCCTGACATAACTGAAGAAGGCCTTGTGATTATCTTTAGTGTCTAGGGCAATTTTTCTTTCGAAGCTGGCCTTTGATGATTTTATGAGGGATCGAAGTTTCTTGCTAATACTGATCAGAGATGCCTTCCCTTTTTGGGATTTTGCTCTGTCATGTAGTAGCTTCCTCCTTCTGTTGTATAGCTTATTTATGGCCTGGGTCCACCAGACCAGTCTCCTGTTTTTGGAGGAGTGAGTCTTGGTTTTATTTGGGATAGCACGATCCATGCATTCTTGCAGGTGCTCATAGAATGCATTTGTAAAGGATTCTGCAGATTGGGCTGTATTATCCTCTGGCCCAGGGGCTTTGAAGGATTCCACCTCAGTCTTGAGAAGTGCAAAGTTGGCTTTTGAGAAATTCTTTACAGTGATTTCCTTGGCTGGGGGTGGGGACGGGATATGGATGTCCAGGGAAATTTGTTTATGGTCTGATCTTACCAATGAGGGGTTTACCTCTGGTGTGGAACATAGAGTCCCCATGTTGGTGATGACCAGGTCCAATATGTTATTCCCTCTTGTGGGAGTGGTGACCAGTTGTTCCATTGCATTAGAGTTTATAAATTCAAGGAACCGTTGGGTGAGGGTGTTCGGGCTTGAGTAGTTTTCCCAGTCAATGCTTGGGTAGTTGAAGTCACCCAAAAACATAGTGTTTGGAGAGACCTTCATATTCTCCAGTGTTCTCAGGAATGCCAAGTGGGGTTCCTGTAATAGGGAGGGTGTTCTGTAGCAGGCTACAAACTGAAAAGCAGTTTTGCCCGCTGTTAGTTGCACATGGATGGTTTCCGATGCTTTGTGCAGTGCCACTAACCTGGAGGTGTAGGTATCTTTGATGAATATAGATACTCCCCCTCCTTTTGTGCTTCGGTCCAAGTTTTTGGGCCGAAACGCATGGTATGAGTTATAACCTGGTAGTGCTGGGGTGCTCTCAGGAGCCTTGAACCAGGTTTCTGTTACTGCACAGACATCGATTTTCTCCATACTGAGGAGAGCCTCGAGTGCGTGCATCTTGAGGTTTAGACTTCTGGCATTGAGTAGCATTACCTTTAGTTTTTTTATCCTTGGGTTGTCTATAGAGGTGGGTTTGTCCTTTGAGCCTTGCCTAAAAAAGGCACTATGGGGGTGGCAAGAGCCTTGGCTAGTATATGAAAGCCTAAGGGTGACAGGTGCAAGCCGTCCCTAGCTAAGCAACGTGGCTTGTCGAGCATGTCATCCCAGGCTGACAGACACTGAATCCAATTTGAATGACATCAATACTTTAGCCAATTGTTGAAACTGATCATTTTGTCTTTATACTGTGGCATCATTCTTGGTGAGGGCAAGATGCTACTCAAGGTCAGGGTCATACCAGCCTGGGCTACATGGTCAGAGAACTCCTCTATGTCTCTTTTCATGTAGTCCAGGGAGGTACATCTCAGGTAATTCACACCAGCATGGACAATGACGAAGTCATACTTATACTTGCTTTGGAGTGACCTGAGTGCTTGCGTTATGTGGCGGATCCTGGCACCCGACAGGCAGCTTACAGTGACCTTCTCCTTGTTCAGTCTGGTGAGTGGGACGTCAGTGTGCCGGACAATAGAGTCCCCTATAACAAGTGTATTTGGTGTGTTGTTTGGCCTTAAGGGCTGTGACTGTGAGGCACACTGATTTTGTGAGATATGTGATTCGTGGGTATTGTTGAGGGGTGGCTGTTGCTTGGATATCTGCTTAGGAGGTCTTTGCTGTTTAGGCAGATTTTTATTTAGAGCCTCCGAGTATGTTTTTGTGTGTTTATGTGTTGGGTATGCAGATGAAATAGGTCTGTGTGAGACTGGATTTGTGGTGTGGGTGGTTACCTTTTCCTCCTGACTGACTGTGCCAGTCTTGGGTTGAGAGAGCTCTGCCTCCAGTTTGGCTGTGTAACTGCATCTCTCACATGTATTAGAGTTTGTTGGAAGGAGGAGAGGGTTGTCTGTGTACATAAGGCAATTGTAACATTGCCTCAAAATTCCCAGATTCACCAGCTGGACTGGAGAGTAACCTTGAAACTGACCCTTGGACATACCAGATTAGTATAGGGAACTGTTTTTTTACTGATCAGATTAGGGAAGGGAACTGATTTTTCACTTGATCAGGAAGGACCAATCGGGAGCCTAATACTTTTGAGAAGTCAAGGAGGGTGTAGTGCTTTATTTAGTTAGTGTTTCCTTATAAGAGCTGAGCAAGTGTAGGGCTTTAGAAAGAGAATAGAGTGATTACTTTGAGAGTTTGAACAGTTCTAAGGGAAAAAGTGAAGAGCAGACTTTGTGGAGCCTGGAATAGTTTAAACCTCTTTAGGCGGCGCTGCCCGACGCTGCTCAGTGTGCAAAACCACACAAAAAGAGAGTTGTAGGGTTTTAAGAGAGAGAGATCAAGGAGTTTAGAATTGACCCAAAATGGCCAATACAACTACAGCTTCTAGGTAGTAACCACTCCTCCAGGGACAGGCAGGCTGTTCAGTGTTAACCACTCCCACTGGTGAACACAGAGACTTCCCTTTAGCCCAAGCAAGCACTGGCCTTCTAGAAACTTACAAACAGTTCAGAACAGCAAATCTGTAACTGAACTTTCTTAACTTTCAGAAAGTGGGAAAAAAAGCAAGATTTTTTTTTTTTTTTGTAGTTTAAAGGTAGCAGAGATACACAGGCAGCAAAATAATCACAACAGTGTAATAAATGACCCCACACTTGAGTGCTAGGCCAAAATCAGGTAAAATGCATTTTTTAGAGAAAAAAACGATTTTAAATTAAGTACAACACAGGAAATGCAGTAAACAGGCTCTTGATGTGTTCCAAGTACTGTTACTGTTACAGATATAAACTTTAGCAAGCCGGAAAATGCCAAAAAATAGGCGGCAAAGCAGTAAAACTTAACAGATAAATCAGAAGAAAATAATTAAAATCACAAAAGTGGCTCCTTTTCTTCTCTCAGCGTTTTCTCCCCTTGGTAGGTGCTTCAGCAACAACTAGCAAGCCTGAAAAGATGCCAAAACCATGAGGCAGCCGGGATTTAAGAGAGAGAGAGATCAAGGAGTTTAGAATTGACCCAAAATGGCCAATAAAACTACAGCTTCTAGGTAGTAACCACTCCTCCAGGGACAGGCAGGCTGTTCAGTGTTAACCACTCCCACTGGCGAACACAGAGACTTCCCTTTAGCCCAAGCAAGCACTGGCCTTCTAGAAACTTCCAAACAGTTCAGAACAGCAAATCTGTAACTGAACTTTCTTAACTTTCAGAAAGTGGGAAAAAAGTAAGTTTTTTTTTTTTTCTTTTTGTTGTAGTTAGAAAACTTTGAGCATGCATAGTTCAGCTGGGTTTAGCAGTGGGTCCCAGGGAGAGATTGTAGTTGGATGAAGCTGGTGTTCAGGTAGGTGAGAGACTGGTTAAGCCACTCGATACACCAGTAACCTGTAATGGGCTAAAAGGGAAAAAGAAGAAAACAAGGAAGGCTAAGTTTTAAGTAGTTAAACTAGGTAGAGAGGACAGGCAAGTCAGTAAGATTAATACACTGAAAAGATATTCAAAACATATTTAGCATGGATTACAGAGTATAAAAAAGTAGTCAGAAAAATAAATTGTTTAACCAAGTTCCAAATTCCAAATTACAATGCCAAAGCATATGCATTAGTCCACATTTATGCATCAGTACACATTTATCTTAATTTCCAGGAACAGCTTTTACTAGTAGCCATACAATTCTAGTTTACCACATAACAGTAGCACATTAGAAAGGGATGCAAGGAAAAAGGTTTTCGGGTAGCAAGTAAGGGTAAGGTAATCAATTTAGAGTGACTGTGCAAAAACATGTACGCCCATAAAGGTAATTGTCCAGTGTAGCATCTAATTTGTTTGCTAGGATGGTCACAAAGACATAACAAGGCTTACATAACAAGAGAAACTAAAAATAGAGAAAATAAGGTGAATTAGAAGGGTAGTAAAATGGTACTACAAGACATGTGCATTTGCCATTAGATGACCTATATAATTCTCAGTGGGACAGGTGGGTCACTATGATAGGGACTAGAAAGGTTTCGGAACTCATGTGGGACATAACAGAAAAAAAGTTACATAGACTTAAACAAGTAGAACTGTAGTGGAATACTAGAAAAGACACCATAAAGAGAGACAGTAATACGCTTATAGGATGCAGGAGGAAAACTGTTTAGCACAACTTCTCAACAAAACACTGTCATAGCATATGCCATGCATTTGAGATAAAAAGAAAAACATTTGAAAAGTTAGTGTATAAATCATTAGAGTCATTCTGTGACTGGAGCAATTGAACAACTTTAAAAATTAGGTAGGAAGAGATAAACAGTCTGCTTGGGATGTTTCACTCAGTTATCTTCTTTGATCAATCATGTACACTGATAAAGGATACCACCTCAACAAAATAAACACCAGTATGTACAATCAAGCAAGTAGAAATTATCTGACTAAAATAAATGATGTAGCAGTATTAACGAGGTAGCCCTTATGAGAGGATAACAGTCCATAATGTAAACAAGAGACTAAAATAGCTTGCATGACTAAGATGAGTTAGCATGCTTACTGCCAGGGGGATGGCACAGGTCTTCAGTCTTTTGAGAAGAGAAAAATTCAAAGATGGCTCCATGGATAAGCAAATGATTTATGAAGGTCACAAAAGATCATAGGAAGGGGAGGAAGGGGAGTGTGTGTGTGTGTGTGTGTGTGTGTGTGTGTGTGTGTGTGTGTGTGTGTGTGTGTGTGTGTGTGTGTGTGTGTGGATAATTCCATACAGGTGGACCCGCCATCACAGCTGCATCCCACCAAAAAACAATCAGTGAAGAGAGAAGATGCTGCAATAGAAGGTAAGGCAGTAAAGGCTAGCTAATAGAAACATGGTAGAATATGTGTAAGAAATTTAGTTTGCAGAGAGATTAGGCTAGAAGAAATGAGGCGATAGAGAAAGAGCAGTGGAAGCCAGGCAGATGTAGGAGGGTAGAGGGGAGGGGAGTAGGATTTATGAAGGAGTAGGGAGACAGAGCAAAAGTACAGGGACTAGAGAGATAAAAAAGACAGGGGGTTGTGAAGAGGAATAGCAGCTTTTTACTTATATATAGAGAGGGAATAGAGGGTATAGAGTGCAGCTGCATGTGAAGCAGAGGAAGCAAATTAGTTTGCCAAGGTATCAGGAGTTAGAAGAATGGGGGGGGGTGTTGAAAACCATGAAGGGAGACAAACCCTTGGCAGTGTGCACACAAAGTAGAAAGAAATTACTGGTGTCTGTTCTACACTTAGATGTAACAAAATTGAGCTAGAAAACCTAGAGCATGCATACTTCAGTTCTGTTAAGCAGTGGGTTCCAGGGAAACACTCTATTTGGATGAAGCTGGCTTTCAGGTAGGAGGGAGATTGGTTAAGTGGCTCGGTACGCCAGTACACTGTAATGGGGTGACTAGGATGAGTTAGCGTGCGCACTGCCAGGGGGATGCCACAGGTCTTCACTTGTTGGGAAGAGAAATGCTGGTGTATAGAGAACCTAATCACCATGGCTTGTCAAGCTGTTTTTTGTACATTTTAATCATGTCACCATATTGGTTGCTATCATTTGCATACACAGTAACTTTTATTTAGCATATTGGTGCACCTTTGCATATCATTATATAGTTATTTGCATATAGTGCATACCCCTGTATTTTTTATATTGGCATGGCCATGCTACTTGTAATGCATGCTGTCACTTACATTTGAAATAATACAGTGTTTTTATTGTTTTGAGCCATCTCCCCCAGTTTTCATAACTTTAGTATGTAGCACACATATCTAGAGTGCAACTACAATTTTACACTTCAGAAGAACAGAAAAGAAACAAAAAGCCAACAGTGATATTTTTCCCATTTGAAAGAAACAATGATGTACTTTTGATGCTGACATAGTATTTTATTCTGCTGTCATATCGTAAGGAAAATAAAATGTTTATTTTTTTATACTTACTATTCAGTGAATTAAAGATACAATAGACTACAGACTTAGGGAAATAATTTATAACTTCAAAAGAAGTCAAATCAGGGAAAGCTGCAAGGATGCTATACATTTATTTTTGCTTTTTTGTGAAAAGAAAGATTTTTGATTTAATATTCCGTGTCTGAAGGGACCTGATGACATGCCTGTGATGTCGCCACTCTGGGCCAGTAATCAAGGAGCCTGAATCCTCACCACTGACACTAGATAGGGATGTTCACTTGGAATACAAATGGATACACTCAGTATTTCCAGATGCACACCAGTCTGCGACAAGCTCAATTTTCCTTAAGAGCACACAGGGAGTATACACAGCCTGGGGTCTAGGTTTCTCTATCTGTCTCCCTCCATGTCTCCTGTATAACTCCCCACTGGTACAGCTGTAGATTTAAGTCCTCAGCCAAGTGCCCAAGCCAAGTCCTCTACAACTCTCTCTGTGAAACCAGTGCCTCGTGTCCCTGCTCAAAGTAGCTGACACACACTTTGAGATTTGATTTGCGTGGACACACACACACACACACACGCACGCACGCATGCACGCACGCACACACACACACACACACACACACACACACACACACACACACACACACACACACACACACACAAACCTGGGAAAGGCTGGCATGGGTTTACTAGCTATGCCCCCTTCTGCCCAGACTATAAGGTAGTTATCACTGCCACCAGGCACTATAAAGCCATCTACCTAAGGCTCTTGCAAAAATACCCAATTATATTGAGTGAAATTAATATCAATACAAATGGTAATATTGACCAAACAGCCAGGCTTTTCAGGAGGGCCAGAGTTATCACCAAATAAATATATGCAAATGCTCTCAAAACATAAATATTTTTCTAAAAGGACCAGCCACAATGAGAAGTTTAAATATATGTAATAAAAAATAAAAGAATGTGAAAATACTAAATATCTATTTACAGTAACAACCAGAGTTTCAACCACAGGAAATATTAAACACAGTTACAGAAAAACAATACTTAAGTATTTTCACTACATTTTCCTAACTGATTTAGAGAATTACTATCCCTGGTCACTTACTAGTGCAAGGTAAGATGATGTAGGTGAGTGGTCTTCCTCCTTTGTCAAGTTCCAAGAAGAGACTACCAACAGACTTCAGTCTCCTCTAATGATAAAACACTATTTTTGTACAGAATTACATCACATACATCTGTTCATCTGATTCTGGTTTCTGCACTATCACCAACTCTAGAAGTTACCAGGAGTTTAGTACCTACATGTCAATAATACACACACAAGAGCATTTATCAGATCTGGTGCAGCTTCTGGAAGTCATAAAATCATAAAACACTTGCCTTCTTCCTACAGGAGCTAATAAACTATACTTCCTAGAGACATTGCATATCTGGCTTCATTCAAGACTGCGAGATAGCATCTTTATGACCTATGCCCAGTAGTTTACTTTTCTTGAGATTAACCTCTTCACTTTCAGTATCCATTGTTAAAGCATATCAATTTAAACAGTTACAGTAATGCATGCACATTTCTTTTCTTTCCAGCAGGGCACACTGTTGATACATTTTAACACAGTTTTACAAATACAGTTTTCAGTACAAGCATCTGTACAAATCAGTTTAATATACAAATGGCATTTAATTCTTTACAAAATTCCAACTAGTTGTGCTGGCATATGTTACACATCCATTGCCCTACTTCTCATAGCATGGCTGGCAGTACCTCATATAATCACAATGCCTTTTATATTTTCTAGCTCCTACAGGAGCCAGTGCAAAGCTTACATCAGGCACCTAGATGTCATTTTTATTTTTTGGCAAGGTACTGAAGAGGTGTTACATGAGTTTGTGCATATTCTGAAACACACTACTTTTCTACATTTCACTTACAGTTTTGCATATGGCAGTATCTCTTACTTAGACATGTGGCTATATAAGAATGTTTCTTTGTGTTGCTTTTCCTAAAATTTCTACTGCAAAGAGGCTTCTTCCATTTTGTATTTGCACTACAGGAGTTGCCACCTTCTCCAAAAAAAAAAAACAACCTGGTAAAAGTCCAGATGACTTTTCTCTCTAGATTAATATGACACGATGACAGCTTTTTTTACCGAGTTGAGCAACATAGGGAGAGGGGCTACCCTGATGGTCACCTTGCTGACATCATGAGATATGTGCAGAAAGAGAGGGAACAGAAATTTGTTCTTATTCTCAAAAGTAGAGATGAAGTTAGAAGTATGATCCCCTCACAATCTACCAATTTTGAGAGATTTATGACTTTAGCTTACAGCAACAATGTGCACAACATCAAAAAAATAATCCATACTAACTGGATAGCTATTTATAATTTTGACAACAGAAGAAAGATTGTACTGCCCCTTGATTTATTTACAAGATAGTGGCTAACAACAAAAACATGCTAGACTTTAAGACCAAGGACAGCTAAAAACTGGTTGAGTGTAAACAGGAAATGTGGTCACTGTAAATTATGTAGTTTTATTAATGTCAGTGGATGTAGTGAAATACTGAAGCATCACAGGTTAACATTTGGACATGTCGGGGCAAATTGTGAGAAGAGAGCAGTTTTGTATTTCTAGTTGCTCATCCTGTGATGCATTCTACACTGGCAAAACTGAATGTAGCATAAGGGAAAGAAAATAGAGCATGTTTACAACATCAGAATAGGTTCAACTAATAATGTATTAAGTAAGCATGCTGGTTGCTGCAAGATGTTTTCCAAGGTCACTTTCATAGTGCTGGAAAAAATTAACATGACTTCAAGCACGGAAGTTGAGAAACATTTTTGGAATACCGGGAACCCTACTGCCAGTTCAGACTTAATGCCAACCATCCCCCAGGTTTAAATGAACATGGGTTAACAGTTCCCTCTTTTGTAATCATCATGCAGCAACTGCAGTCAGAATGTCCTTCTATTTAGCACAACCGATAACCAAAGTTATCGAAGGAAGTCATTGCTTCCTAATTTTCAGCATTGGTTAGACTACTTATTGACTATAACACCCATTTTCAGACATACGACAGCAGACATATTAAACAACTAGGGAAGCTCGGAAAGTTCTTAAGCAAGAAGATTATGAGCTAAAAGATCCTGACCTACCAAGCGAGACTAGAAGCCCTATCCCTTTACATGGTATCTTATAGACTCTTCAGTGGTGATCTGTCCCCCTGCCTATTATACCATTAGGGACCCTGTTGTACTTGAGCTCATGTGTCTCCACAAGTCTGATAGCTCCACAAACAGCAGAGACAGGGACCTAAATCTTGACCAGCAAATAAATAGAATGTGATGATGGAATTCATCATGCAGCACCTCCCTTCTCTGGAATAAGGTTCCCCCTGGAGGTATAAACAGTGCAGCACACTGCCACCCTTCAAAACGAAATGCTGCTATACATGTTATTGGTGCTGTACACACTGTATTACCTATGGTGGCTTAGTTATATATGACTCATTACAGTCCACCAGAGTAAATTGTATCTAGTTATCATTTATGGGACATTATTATGGTCCAACAACTCAGACCTGTAACTTGGGTGAGAGAAATGAAGCATCCGTCCAAAGTGCAAACTGTTAGGGGATGTGACTAGCAGGTACTGATGGTCAGGGAGTGGAGTACTGGCTTCATAAGTGAATGTCCATACTTTATTTGTGGTCATGGCTGAAGCATTAAAGTACTCAGTATGTGTTGTGATTTAACTATAGCAAACTATTTGCTACATTAATAGCAATCAGCTTGCTATATTTTTAAACAAGAGATTTTTTGGTCTTCATCTTCAAGAAGGCTTTAATTTGTTTACTTGTTTGTTTGGAGGGGGACCAGTTTGGAGATCTGAACAGGGAGCATGATAATCTAGCTAGGTTGTATGCTTAGAAATGTAGTGAGTCTGCCAAAATTCTTTCCAGGACTACATTTAGGAGAATAAATAAATAAATAAATATTCTCAATGAAAAATTACTTACTGACATGTAGATTTTAATTTCTTGGTTTAGAGTTGTATGCTGCCTACCAAAAATGAGATACAAAAGCTCTGTTACAGAAGGAACTGTAAAAAAAATAATAGATCTAAGACATTCCAAGACATAAAATAAAGTATACAGTGTGAACATGATGATCAAAAGAAATTTAAAAATGTACACAAGAAGTCTCTCAGACAAAACTGCTTACTTCATCTAAAAGACGATCATTAAATATTTCTCAGTGCAAAAGGACAGAAGAGAGCTAAGACCTATGTATATCAGGTATACGTTTGAAGTTTAGTCGGGTAACCTCATGAAATATAGGTTTTCTAGGGCTATGGCAATTTCAGGTTATATCTGCTGGATGAAATGGACTGAAAAGCATCCTTGTATTATATAGGAATGCTCTTTATATGTGAAATGTACTCATAAACTTTTGAAAAAGCAATAGAGACCTGTTTACAACAATATTCTTAGAAGTTATATAAATGTGAGGTGTACCACAGTGTTTAATTTATATAAAGATTATGCTATTAATAAGTTTACTAGACTGCTTAGTTTAATGGACACAATTCCAAAAAGAAGGGAAAAGTAAAAAAAATATGTACTTCCCCTTTGATTATTTAGGACTGTATTTTGAATGTTTCTATTATTGAACAATGGTTTTAACTAATTCAATGATATAGTATGGACATTCATTTAGGAAGCCAGTACTGTACTCCCTGACCATCAGTACCTACTAATCATACCCTCTTTTTTATTTTTTAATTTAAAGATTTGTTTATACTTGTAAAAACTCAGGCTGCTAAAAAATAAAACTGAACTGATCTATGTTGTGGCTTGTATATTGGTAAGCATTGCAGCTTCCCAAGGTCTACAGTTCAGTTCTCATCTGTGGTGCCCTCTTTGTGGAGGTTACAAATGTGCATGTGTGTGTGTGTGTGTGTGTGTGTGTGTGTGTGTGTGTGTGTGTGTGTGTGTGTGTGTGTGTGAATGTCCAGTAATAGGTGGACATCCTGCTCAGGATTAATTTCCTTGCCTTGTGCCAGCTACCTGTTGACCCTGAAATGGATTGAGCAGGTTATGAGACACTGAAAGAATGTATAAGGTATATTTTTATTAAGCAACATTTTAACAGTTTATAATGTTTTGTTGTAAAAAGTTGTTTTAATATGACATTTTTGCTTGGAGGGGGTCATTGAAAGTTGCTACCTTTTTTGAATGCTAACAATGATGCATTTCTTATTAAACATAAGATTTTATAAACTGCACTGTCAAATTGAAACACACTTTTAACAAGACAAAAATGTAATAATAATAATAATAATAATAATAAAAGCTTTGACAAAGCATGTCTCAGTTTCTTTGTAGTATTTTCAATCACAAAATACAATGCAGTCTCACACTCACCTTTGTGGCAGAAGGCATTGGTTTCTATTCCCACACCAGGTAGATGGATACATTTTCAAATACTGACAGTGCAGTGCAGTATGAGGGAAGGGGCTGCATACCTGCGTCTGCTGTCCTTTGGATGAGATTGTAAACCAAAGCCGCATATGCCTGAGTTGATGTTAGCTAAGGCAGATGTAGAAGACCTCATGGCACTTATTGAAAAGAGAAAGGGTGCTTTATTAACATTTACATTCATTTTATATCATATGCAAATGCAACTTTTAATTAATTACAGACTACTTGTTTGTATTCATACTTATTTACAAGTTATCAACAGAAATGAACTTAACTAAACAGTTCAATTTCTTCCATTATTTTTTCATTTATGTTTTCCCCATCCTTTCTTCTACAACCATCTTCTTATCTCAGCTAATACATCATTTTCTTCAATTTTCTTGTTACATAACACATTATAACATCTTTTTCCATAGGACCTATATGGTTACCATTTATCAATTACATATCTTTACTTTATCATATTTCCTATATAATATCATATTTATACTTATATATTTAAACTCGTTGCATCTATATTCATTTTAACCTTTTCAAAAATGCATTATTCCTTTCACAGTCCAAAAACAATAGCTAGATTCTAAAGGAGTTGCTTCATTCTAAATCTGTCTTGAATCACAAGGGCTAGACTTAATTTGGTGTAAGGCCTATCTATAAACAGGGTTATATCAGGGGCCAGTGGACACTTACACCAAGGTCAAGTCTTTTGGAATTAGGCCCAATGTTTTCTTGTTTCTTCTTCACTATAGTTAACACATTTTCTTTCCTTCCTCAGATTATATTTCATATTCCCTTTCAATGGTAACTTGTATAATGAAATTCTCCCCAGCACTCCTTTGCTTCATAAAAAAAATGTCTAATTAAATTCTCCCCAGCAATCCTCCTCTTCATAAAACATTATAACCATTTTCTTCTGTATTTTGTTGACTTTTTTTCATCTTCTTGTAATTCTTTACATGGGTACATCAATTTATTTTTTCTAAAATCATCAGAATGCCCACATTTAATAGACATTTTTTTTATTTCTTCAAACAACTGTTTTCTCTCTGTATTATTAATATATGCAGAAAGCCCTATCAGAATGCCCATATCAAGCTCATTGCCTAACTTGTACCCTAATTAATCACCAGCTGACTCTATTGTGTGAAATAATATAGCAATAACCCACGCCTGGGGACCAAACCACGCCAACCGTGGGTAAATTTAGCATTACCCACACCCAGAAGTGGGTTATTGCTATTATACCATGACATTATTTAAGAAAAGAAACTATTACTTTTCTTAAATAATGGCATAGTATAATGCCTGTTTACTGCCCTTCCGCAGATGTCTGGCATCCGCTGCAGTTCTGATGTACTGCGCGCCTGCACAGTACATCAGAGCTGTGGGCAAAAGCAACGGAGAAAGCAAGATCTCCGTTGCTTTTTTTTTAGTGTTTTGCTATGTTAAATGAGTTTAACATAGCGAGACAGTTTTAAAATAAGCAACGGACATCTCCGTTGCTTATTTTAAAACTGTCTCGCTATGTTAAACTCATTTAACATAGCGAGACACTAAAAAAGCAACGGAGATCTTGCTTTCTCCGTTGCTTTTTTTTAAAACACTGTCTCGCTATGTTAAATGGGTTTAACATAGCGAGACAGCTTTAAAATAAGCAACGGACATCTCCGTTGCTTATTTTAAAACTGTCTCGCTATGTTAAACTCATTTAACATTGCGAAACACTAAAAAAAAGCAACGGAGATCTTGCTTTCTCCGTTGCTTTTTAAACATCTCGCTATGTTAAATGGGTTTAACATAGCGAGACAGCTTTAAAATAAGCAACGGAGATCTCCGTTGCTTATTTTAAAGCTGTCTCGCTATGTTAAACCCATTTAACATAGCGAGACAGTGTTTTAAAAAATCGAGTTATACTAATGGAAAAACATATAAAAAGCAGTGAATAAACTTGTAAAAAAATAAATTCTCCCTCATACTATTACACCAGGGCATCAATAAAAATTAATTGAGCATCTAGAATCCTCACTAAAAGCATAAAAACAATGTTCTAAAAAATATAAAAGTTCATGAAATAAGATATATATGTATATGTATATGTATATATATATATATATATATATATATATATATATATATATATATATATGTGTGTGTGTGTGTGTGTGTATGTGTGTGTGTGTGTGTGTGTGTGTGTGTGTGTGTGTGTGTGTGTGTGTGTGTGTGTGTGTGTGTGTGTGTCTAAGAAAGTTCATGAATTTGTTACCTGTGTCTCCCATTTAATGCATGTGGTTAAAAAACATTAATAACACTATATGAAGAACAGATATAATTGCAATAATCACAAACTTAAAACTAAATATATTAAGTTTATTACAAACTTAAAAAAGTCCTAAAATGTCCCATTGTGCTCACGTTCCTTAGTCGGTAGTGATAAAGTGAGTAAAGCTAACTCATATTTTAAATTTTTGTTGTGCTTAATAATAGCGCTAACTGTAAATTAATTTAGTTTAAAACTCCTCATAGACAGATCTTGTGGATATTATATTGGAATTCAAATTATATGTTAGGAATTTAAATTTAGTAATATTTTTTGGCAAAAAAGAAGGGGAACTAAACAATACATAATATGGTCAGCTGGTAATTAATTAGGGTACAAATTATGTAATGAGTATGATACAGACATTGTGATGAAATCCCCAAGTCAGATGAAAAAGCTTAATTATTTTCCTGTTGTGTTGTATATGTGTGGTTTGCATACTAAAATTAAACTTTATGGACTGTGATTTTCCATGTTCAATTTTCATTTCACTGTCTTCCCCTGTTCTAACCCCAACTGCTCTATGTTCTGGAAACTCTGCCATCTTCACTGCCCTTGCATTTCTTTCACATTTGTAGAGTAAACTATGTAATCAATTTCCATCTTAAGTATTCCCATTTTATGAGTCCAGTCTCTATTCTTTTCTACTTTTTAACCTCCACATTTTGTTAATTCCTTTAACATCTCAATATTCTGTGCTATTTTCCCTTTCTTTCTTCATATTATAATTAAAACCTCCCATCATCACTACTGACATATTTAATATCACATTTTTTTATTTCTTCAATTAACTGTTTTCTCTCTGGATTGTTAATATATGCATAAAGTCCTATTAATCTTTTAGACTTTTGTCTCATTCACTTATCACAAAGCATTACCCTTCTAGTAACCCTGCTATTGTAATGTCTAAAATTCTTATTTCTCCATTTTATTGTTTGTTTGTGTCTTTCGGCTTTTCCCGGTTAGGGGTCGCCACAGCGGAACTCTGGTCCGCTAATGATTGGTAGTTGATTTTTACGTGCCGAGTTACCAGCCCTGATGCACAACCTTCAACGAAGGTAAGTCCATTCATGCATGTCTCCACGCATAAGACGCTCTAGCTGAGAATCAAACCAGACAGCGTCTTACTGTGAGGCGACAACGCTACCGCAGCACCACCACCGCGGGTTATTTCTCCATTTTATAAGAATTCCTATTCTAGAATGTCTCATTTCCTACTGACCAAACAGTCCCCTCATCATACTGCCTGTATTATTTTCCTTTTTTCTTACATCTGGTATCTAACAAGCAAAAACACCCATTTTTACTTTTACACCATTCTACCACCTCCAAACCTCTTATATCATTTCTAATGCTATAAACATTTAATGCTAAAACTCCTGTGTTATCCTGTCCTTTTTTGTAAGTGTTCTACTTTCAGGTCTTATTTTTCCTTTCCTACTCCTAAGTCGCCCACCAAAAGATTTTTCACTATTTTTTTTCTTCTCCAGTCTCTATTTTTCCTTCTTCTTCCCCTTCACTCTCTAAAATTGCAAATTTGTTCTCTTCTTGTATATCATCAACCTCACATTGAATTGTTATTGCTTCTCTAAGTACCTCTTCATTATTTAACCTTTCTTTAGTATCCCATTCCCACATACCACTTCCTCATTCAATATCTTCTGCAGTAACATTGTCTACTGTTTGTTTTTCTTTGGAGCTTTCTTCTTCATCTAAATTCTTTATGTTTTATACAAAAAAGACTTACCGCTTTTTGCTGTATGTCTTCTCCCCCTCACATTAGCCCCACCTTTGTTTGTTACAGTCTTGAAGAAAATTACTTTCATCCCCACAGAAATAACATACTTTGGGTTGGCCTCAGTCCCTAACAAACATACCTCTCAACCTCTTAATGTTAGAAATCTGGATAAAACCTGACATTATTGGGGGGGAAAGACCCAATAAATGTGGACAGATTTTAAATATTGCTCTTACAAACTTGGAAAATTGCAAGAATAACAGGGTTTGTATTTACATGCATTTTCTGAAGGATTTGAAGTCTGAAACTCAAATGCACATCATTATTTAGTCACTTCAATTCTAAGTTCATCCCAGTGATTTTCCAGAAAGTCATAAAATGTATGAGGAACAAGACAAAAATATAAGGCAAAAATCAGGACATTCTAAAAAAATCTGGAGAGTTGAGAAGTATGCTAAGAAATCCTCTCTTACCATTCACAATTATAGTATTTGAAACTGATTGAATTTTCCCTATCCTTAACATCCATTGTTACTCACACTTATCAAACCCCAGTCCATACATTTCTTTTATCACTGATTTTTTTAACTTCGTGTACTTTACTGCATAGTGAAAGATTAGATCATAGCTACAATCTGGCTCCTAGAAAACAACAAAGTGCAAAGACTTCTCATCTGTGTTTTGTTCATGATTTAAAACTGTATAGTTCATCAGATGAGGAACTGAAATCACAGCTGCAAGTGGTCAAAACTTTTCTCAGATGATATAAGAGTGTCATTTAGTCTTGATAAATGTGCAAAAGGAACCTTTAAAGGAGGAAAGCTCTAGCACCAAGAAAATATCAGTCTGGGACGGGAATGTGATATAAAAGAACTTGAGCAACGAGGAGTGTATAAATATTTTGGAACTGAATGAAGGACCAAAAATAAAACATACACAAATGTGAATAAAACTAAGGAATATTTTAAAAGACTAAAATTAATACTGAAAACAGCTGTGACATCCAGAAACAATTCCAAGCCATAAACTAAATTGCTCTTCCTGTCCTCACTTACAGTTTTGGAGTGATTGAATGGCCCAAAAAGTGTTGGATTGCTTGGACAGGAAAACAAGAAGGATGCTTCATGCTTATCAAATGATTTCTAAAAATCAGTGTATACCAAGACTATATATTCCCAGTTCTGAAGGCAATATGGGTCTCCTCAAAACTGATTACTTGTATAGATCTGGAATCATACAACTGCACACATATCTGCTGACCTCACAAGACCCAAATGTAGTGAAAATTTTAAAACATGAGGAGAATAAAACTAAGATACCTTCCTTGCTTAAGTTAGCAAAAGCATATCAGTGTCCAGTGGGAAAGAAAATCAAACCAGAAAGTAAATAAAAATCAGGCAGCAACTGAATGTGCTAAAAAAAAAGAAAGAATATAAGATGAAGGATCAGATGAGTAGGCAAAAAAATTTGGAAAATGCATAAACATAGTCACAAGTACAGAAAACTCTTGAAACACCTCATGTTGATCAGGATCAAATGCAGGAATGATTAAGCAGACATGAATTTAAACCAAAAGGCAGTGTAATTACTTTTACTTTTTATTCTTACCACTGGTCATCATTTTTATAGCTGTTGAGAAACTGTAGCTGTTTGTTCCTCTCAGTTCCTTCTTCCATCCTTGTTACTTTACTGAATCCGCATAAATTGTTTCTTGCAACAGAAAAGACCTGTTTCAAAGGTAAACTCTGAAAATGGGCTACTTCCCTAGCTGATAAAACCTCTGTTTTCCTTCACCAGCGTCTGTATGCCTTCCCAGTCTCAGTTTCTTCCTCCTGTAATACTCTCTCTACCATGTCACTCCATTTCACTTCTTCTCCTTCTTTTGACTCTGTCTGGTTCATTAAATTTATCAGCATTTGTATCACTAATCCTCCATTTTCAGGCTCTGTAACAGTTATTTCTTCACCTTCTCCTTCATTTCATTTTTCTCCCGCTCTGCTGCATTCTGCTCCATCGTGGGATTCGCAGAATGGCAGTAGCAGCCCTCCAACACCACCTAGCAGCTTCAGAGAGTATTGGACTTCTGGTCAACAAAGTGTAAATAAATAAAAACAATATACTATGACACCTGCCAACTATTCAGAACAAATGATTATAAAACAAGACAGAACCTGGCATTACTAAGAAATCCATATTTCTAGATGACTAATACATCTATATAAAATATCCATGTGAGTGACTGTTAACATACACTTTAAAACAGAGTTTTACTGTCATACCAAAATCATTTTAAAATGAATAAACTTGATTTTGTTTTGTATTCCTGCTATTCTATTTTAAGAATGTTATTCATCAGTTAAGAGCTTGTTCCTCATAAAGAAGCTAGTATTTTACAGAATCCCAGTAGATGCCTCACTAAGAATCATCTGCTAGAATTTATACTATGCACATTCTTATGTAAATCAAAAACAGTATTTCAGTATTACATATATTTATTCATTCATCTCTGATTGCTTGTGAGAGTACACACACACACACACACACACACACACACACACACACACACACACACACACACACACACACACGTGCAAACACATACACACACACACACACACACACACACACACACACACACACACACACACACACACACACACACACACACACACAAAACATGCATGCTTATAAACAATTTGGAAGATTGCCAGTTCGCCTAAGATGTGTCTTTCAGAGTTGGGGTAAAACTAGTATATCCAATAACATTCTTTGCCTTGCAAAGTCTGAGAGGATATTCACATTGCTCACTGAATGCAATGCAGCTGAAAAATGAACTGGGGAGCCAAGTACTATAAAAAATGTCAAATTCTGCACCCGTGAGCCACTCTAATATCACTACAGTTTCAAAAATATAATCTTGCCTTAATAACTTGCATCAATTTAGTGAAGTCATTCTATAGATATGCTTCTTAGATGTAATACTGAGCATCTTAATAAAACACAGACTAACATCTGCCATAACACAGAGTAAAAAATAAGAAACAATGTTTCTTATCTATTCTGTAAAATGAATACAATTTAATACGGTCTGTTTATTATTAAGAAGTAATAAAATATTATTAAAAACATCAGTGGTCTATTTTAAATGAATACAGGTTTTATTAAACATGCTTAAATGACAGTAACTTGTCAACAGTTCAAGTAATATTTATTGCCATAAACTTCAACTTAGGGCATAATGACTAAACTATTGAACTCATTAAGATACAGATATTATGCAAACTATAAATAATTTCAGAAGTGGTAAAAATATTAAAGAAGGCATGAGGAATTTTTATTTCAGAGAGAGCTGTTGATGAAAAGAGCATTCTTCCTGCATGGACAACTGCAACCAGAATGGTAATGGGATTCCACAACCTGTGGAGCAGACACAAAACAATGTTGCTGATTGGTGGTTAGGGGACATACTGGGAAGATGCTGATCAGGTAAATCTGGTTATTTAAAAGGTAGTATTTTAAAAGAAATGCCCATGAGTGCAATCATTGTGTTGCCACATTTAATACAGTGTTTCGACTATATATCATACAAGGAAGGATATAGACAAACAGGTGTATCGTAGCAATGATGATTTTAACAACAATGTGGTTTGCTTTGCTTTCTGTATGATTTGAATATTGCATGGTATGTAAATTTGAAGATATCTGACTGGTGCAGTGATCCTTATGAGGCATTTATAGATTTCTTCCTTTACTATACCACCTTTAAGTCCTACCCGTGTTATAGCTATACTGACAACTGAATCATTATTACCAAAGTAAAACTTGTATAACTACATCCCTGTATCGTACGAATGTAGAGCATGTGGCTAATCTGCACTGTTGTGGCCTTGAACCACATTTGAAAACATTCTCATGCAATCATCTTACTCATCAAAAGGAAAGCCAAAATGATGATGATGATAATAACAATAATGTAACATCAGATAGGTATTTTAAGCAAAACAGAATAATGAAAAGGAGGGTGTCAATAAAAAATAAGGACACAGACCCTAAGATTCAATGAGATTATCACTGCCTGCACTAATTGGACAACTCAGCACTATCAATAAAACAGTAATAATCTGCAGTGAGCAACACCACATTAGCAGATCATTACCATGACTCTGAATCAAACACTGAGCCGTCACACTTTATTATGCTAGTTTTCCTCCTACCAGCCCCTACACTGCAGTTGCACAGGCACTTTGCAAGATGGACACACACACACACACACACACACACACACACACACACACACACACACACACACACACACACACACACACAGGGTTGGCTTTTGCAGTACAAATTTCCTATAGGATGGACAACGTGACATAAACGCTACACACACACACACACACACACACACACACACACACACACACACACACACACACACACACACACACACACACAGATAGCTGCATTGATGCAACTGCAGAGATGTACACCTATGTGCACACACAGACGCATATACAGACACATGTGCACATATGCACATGTGCGAAACACAGAGTGATCCAAAGGATTTGTGGAAACAAAAAAAAAAGCAGAAAAGCACTAATACATGGAAGGCTTAGTATAAGTTCTGAATAACGTGACACTGGATAATGTTATACTTATGGATCAGAGTGACAGGGTTTTATATTCTATGTGATAGCCTGACATCTATAAAGAAAGCACAGGACAAAAGAACATGAAGCATGATGAACCATGGCAGTGGTGCAGTGGGAGCGTTCTTGCCTCACAGCAAGAGATTCCCCAGTTCAATTTTTGGCTGGGGTTCCTTCTGTGTGGAGTCTGCATATCCTCCTTGCATTCATGTGGGTTTCTTCTTCCTCCCACGTTACAAAGACATACATTTGGAGCATTTCTCTTCAGGCCCCCACTGAAAATTGGCTTTGTTCCAAGTTGGACTTTCACGGTTAACAAATGATACATAAATAAATAAATAAAACCAGTTCAATGATTATAATAAAAAAGAAAGCACCAGTATCAGACTAAACAGTTTCATGTAATTCTGTATGTTAACATTTTGCTGAGTTAACCCAGACTTATATTACATTCCCTTTTTAATGAAAGAAGCAAGACTATGGTTGCAGAAAAGGCATTTTAATGAACTAAAAATCTTGCGTGTGGTGTGTTAGAATTCTAAAGAACTGAATCTGTGAGCCAATCTTATATCTTAAACATCTTAAAAATAAGTAGCTCATCACAGATAGAAAGGCTATAAGCTGTGTGCTGTGCACTGATTTGGTAGACATCGCACCTCTTAACAATGATGGCCAAATGAAAGAAATAAACACATATATAGTTTATCTAAATGAATATCACATATTAAGGTTATATTTGCATTAACCAACAAGTCGTTTGTTAGCGTACAATACAGTTAACAATAAAAACAAGTTCGACAGTTCAGCTGTGAAGAACCCCTCAGATACTCACATTAAATGATTAAGTGCTTTCATTATTTATTAAGTGCTAACAGAACTTCATCATTTACAGTTTGGTTGTCTATGCCAGTTTTGTGGTTTTAATACAGTTAACAAGTTACTTGCTAGGACTTTATTTACTGTATAAAATCTCAGAAGAAAAGTAAGCCCGTACATCATACCTCTCAATTGTAACAAATTTTGCAGACCATCACTGATTTTCTCTCATATTTTTGCCATGTCCGTCATTAATTTTTTTTCATTCATTTATAACCTTCCCCAGGTGTAAAGCTAACTAAACCACTGCATCTGCCAAGCTACCTAACTACTAGACCCATCCTTCTCATACTTGGTCTCACCTCTTCCTGCAACACTAAATATTCTGCAGTACTCAATGCACTATAACTGAAGGACACCTCTAACCTCTGATCTGTACTCACTATAACCTAATTGCTTCTTTCCTTATAACCCACAACCAACTGTTTTCTCACTATCACACCTTCCTCCACTGAAAAAGGACCTGTGTCCAGTGGACTTTCCCGGTCAACAAATGTAAAATAAAATAAATAATAAAATAAAATAAATTTGCTGGTAATCCACTGAAAACTGCAATCAGTCAATAATGCCAGGCATTAGAATTTCATGTTTCTTAATGTTCAGAAAATGCATGTTCACACAAAATCTATTGTACTAAATTTTTAAGAGAATTACAAAAATATTTAAAAATTATTCCTGATTTTGGGAAGTTGTTCCCCCTTTATTTTTGGTTTTATCCAGAATATTTGAGTAAAGAAGTTGAGAAGTATGCATTGCATTCTGATTTATCTAATCTTACACAGCATCATTGTAGTAAGGAAACCTTATGTCTTAATAATCTTACATATTTTGTAAGTCTTTAAACTGAGATCTTGTTATTGGCAAGATAATATTATGTTCCAACAAATTTTGAGCATTATCGGCCATACCACAGTAGGGTCACCAGTGATGAGGAGGCCTAAAGTGAGATCCCACAGTAACAATAATCCAGACTCCAATGTTCTTTGTTGATGTTACAAGAGAAAAAGAAAACATTATCTCTGTAGCTGTGAAACTGGCTGAAAACTGTGGCAAGATGCAACTGTCCTGACAGCTTAAAACTGTTTCCAAACAGTGGCCTATCTATGCCTGGTCGAATACTTGCTGACTTCCTCAAGGATTTCTGAAACTGTGCTGGAATATTTACCATAACCATATGATCTTCTCAATCAACCATGCCCTGAGATACAGACCGCCATTGCAACTAATCTCCAGTTAAAGAGAACTTGGCTCATGTTGGTTAGGATGGTTTACACGATGACAAGGTACTGGAATGCCTGGAACCATACTCTCATAGCCACCACAGGCAATAAGAATAAACCTTCCCTTTGCTCGCTGAATTTAGATGATTTGTGTCTTTTGTCTTTTCCCGGGTAGGGGTCGCCACAGCGGAACTCCAGTCCACTAATGATTGGTAGTTGATTTTTACGTGTCGAGTTACCAGCCCTGACACACAACCTTCAACAAAGGTATGCCCATTCACACATATCTCCACGCAAAAGACGTTCTAGCTGAGAACTGAACCGGACAGCGTCTTACTGTGAGGCGGCAACGCTACCACAGCATCACCACCGCGGGTAAAGGCATAAAAGCAATGTGTATGGTGGAAGGAAATGAAGGATCCTTCCTTTCCATAGCAGACACAATGGCTATACCATTCACCCTACCTTTCTTGCACATCAGCAGAGCTCAGAACATGAAGTTGACAGTCCCTGTTGTGGTAAACATTATTTTTATAATATAAGTCTGCTGTTAAGGACCAGGATATAAACTCTTAAGTCAGTGGATTAATAAATGGTTACAAGTTAGCAAACATAGTTTATGTGATAGAAATACAGTGCTTATTCCACTTGATGTTAAGAAAAGTATACATCAGGAGTCAGTCCTGGGCAAATTTTTGTTTACTGTATTTATAGCTACAGTGCCAGGTCATAACAAAATATGGGTGGCAAAATTTGCAGATGATGCCAAGGCAGCTAGCTTTGTGACTGCAATTAATGATGAAAAAAATATGCAGTCCTACTTGGTACATTTTCTAAACAGGTTTCTGGTTTATAACAACAAGGAAGATTTTGATAGTTAAAAGTATAAAGTTATACCCTTTGGCACCGGCAGTTATGTGCACTACAGTTGATCTTAGCCAAAACATCAAGAAACTAAAGGTAGACATTTTAACTGCATTTTCATAGTTGAAAGAACATGTAAACGATAATTTGGAATTAACTGCATGTGTCAATTTTATAGTTAGATGCCTTTATATTAGAGCTATTTTATAGTATATATCATTTAGACACAATTAAGAATAAAAAGCTTCATCTTCCCTGTACTTGAATATGGTATTGGGTTCTACGTATATGGCATTACAAATATTAACAAACTAGAGAGTGTTCAGAGGTATATCTTCTGTTAGCTCAATATGAGAAGATAGTTAATTTAGGACTGTACTAAAATATTGTCTGTGTAGAGGAGACATGATTTTGGCTTATAAATACATGAAAGATGAGATATTGCAAGCAACTTTGAGAATTAGTTTAACAGTCAGTGAACATTAATGCATGTTTGTAATTACCATGGATGTTAAGAAAGATGTTTTATTTTTCAAATCAGAGTAGCTAAAGTTTGGAATAAATTCTGAGTTAGTTAGAACACCGAGGACAGATTATTCACTTTAAATGCCATGTTGATCAGTTGTTTAGGGATTTTGCCTAGAAATCAAACCCTTAAGAATGAGGCTCATTAACCTCTTACAAGGTCCTGAGCCATCCTGTAAAATTGTAGCATTATTGTACTACATTATGGCCTGTTTGCCTAACTTACACAGATTGGGCATTGATTTCAACTTCATTTTCAGACTTTGGGCAGCGAGAATGACTGTCCTGCTCAAGCAGATTCACGTGAAGGCACTGGTCTCAGGTGCTCCTATCTTGAACTATGAAGCAGCAAGAACTGAAGGTGGATTGCTCATCTGACCAGTAAAGCATTCATTATTAAAATCTGTGAGTGGTTCAGCCACAGAAAGATAATCTCCTCCTAGAATGGTGTAAACCATCTATCACTGAAGAGCACAGTAGTAAGGGTCTGATACCATCTTGAAACCTATAGGAGAGTGTTAGCTCTATACTCACTGGCACCTCATAATTCACTGAAGCATCATTATCACATGGGAGTGAACCAGGAGATCCATAAAAACTGTGGCAATAATCCTAAGAGCTTCAGAAGAACACGTGGCTGTATTCATCATCCTCATAAAGTATAACTATACTCTGTTGTCATAAGCCATCTAAAACTACATATATTCTGCATTATTTAACCTGCACTGTGATTCCTTATCCACATCAGTGCTTCACTTGTCCAGGTTTCTATACTTACATTACACTATCTGCATTTTTTGTACTTGCAGTGTAGTGAGAATTTTATTTTCTGGGGTGTGGACGAGATGGTGAGCTGTTAACAGCACTCAGTTTTTGCTCTGCTTCTTTACAATATATCTGACAGGATTTTTCACTATTATTTAATTATTTCTACTTTAATTGATGGAGATATAATTGTTTATCCTTCTAGCAAAAATTATCTATGAAAAATAATTTTGTTATTTTTTTCCTTTCAAATAAAATCAGTATACTTTACTTGCTTAAAATGAGTCACTCTACATCTACTACTCAAGATACTTCATTGAAAAAAAGGCTTACAATCTATTGTCAGCAACATTCAATATTTATCCTTAAAAATGTACAGATTAGATACCAAAATAGATAATATAAAAGAAGAAAGTTAAAAAAGGACATATTAACTGATGTTGTCAAGCAGAAGTCTCTCCTAATATCTGGTACAGAAGAAGCAGTGAATGACCTTGATGGTAGAATGACTGAAAATGAGAATCACATGGAATTTGTCCTCAAACAAAATACCTTATTTTTGTAAAAAATAAAATAGTTGGAAAATAGATCCAAGAGGAATAACATCAGGATTTATTGTGCCCCAAAAAGGAATAAGGCGATAATATGGTTCAGTTCCTAAATAATTGGCTGCCAAAGACTCTGAACTTGCCTGAAGCTTTGTCTTTTGGTATAGAATGTGTTCATAGATCTCTCCCTAGCTATTCCTTAAAGAAAAATCCTCTCTTTCCTAGATCAATAACAGTTAAATTTTATTCCAGTCATGACAAACACGTAGGACTGAAAACAACCTGGGCAAATTCACCCATCAAAACGAAGGAACACAGTATTCATTTTGACATTGATTATTCTTCAGCTGTTATGACTAAAAAAAGCACGTATACCTTTCATTAAGACCTTAAAAAACTTAACATCAAAGCACATATTATTTTTCCAAGCAAAATAAAAATCATTCTGTCAGAGGGACTGAAAACCTTCAGTACTCTAGATGATACTCTGGATTATACTAAGAAAAATAACTTATTGATAAAGTGGATGAAATGGACTGGAGCTTAACTTCCTTAAAAAGAAATGGTACCAGAAACAGTTGGTCAACTATGGACAAAAATAATAAAAAAACTGACAGACAAATAAAACTTTGTAATCTGTTTACAAATAATTTCTTTTTAGATATCTTGCAATAATATCCAGAGTTTTAACATGAGTATTATATAACATAAGATAATGCTTTGCCTGATTTCTTTATTAACGAATTTGTATATATTTAATTAGTTATTAGAAACAACGATGTTATTTAGATAGTAGCTTTGGAATAATATGTTTAATTTCTATGTAATTCTGTTTTTCTATGTCACTTTTCTGTCTCCTTCACTGTATATATATATATATATATATATATATATATATATATATATATATATATATATATATATATATATATATATATATCTATATATATATATATATATATATATATATATATATATATATATATATATATATATATATCTATGTATACACACACACAAACACACACACACACACACATATAGATATATACATATATATATATATATATATATACATATATATATATATATATATATATATATATATATATATATATATACATATATATATATATATATATACATATAAGTATATATATATATATATATATATATATATGTATATATATATATATATATATACATGTATATATATATATATATATGTATATATATATATATATATATATATATATATATATATATGTATGTCTGGGTATGTGTGTGTGCATTTATATATTCATTTGTGTATGTGTGTATTACTTTATATAGATTTATTATGTATAGGTTATTATATTCTTATATCTTGGGAAGCTTTGTGTATTACATATTCTGGCATTTGTTGCTTTGTGTGTCATTGGAGTCAGAAGAGTACTTTGATTGGTATATGATACTTATGAGCTTTGACGAGTGTTAATTGTTGCTTTGATGAAGGAAGTTGCTTGGTGGCATTTCTTATCTGTGGTATTTTTTGTTTTGTTGTTATTGAGTTGATTTCTGTGTTTTTTTGTTTTGGTTTTGTTCTTTATTGAGGTTTGTAGTGGTGTGGATATGTGGGAGTCACTTTGTAGTAGGTAGGGTTGGATTGACAGTTTGCTTCACTGAAGTGTTTTATTCAGAGTGTTCCAGTTTGAAAATGCTGTTCCTTACTGTAATCTCAAATCATTTCTTTTTCCTGATCCTTCTGTGGGGTGTTATTTTCCTGCTGGAATCTTCTGAGGCTTTCTGAGGACCCCTGGAATCATTGCAAGTATTCCATTTAAAGTTGTTAACTTGCTTTAAGTGTCTATGTGTATATGCATCTATAGGTAAACTTTGACACTAAACTAGAGGAAGCAACATCCTTGATCTGGTTATTACAAACATGAGCAACCATTGCTCAACACCAATAGTCAATTCCTCCCTGGTTAGATCTGACCACAAACTAATTTCCATGGAAATCCACATCTCACCCACACCACCAGAAAAGGTAACCACCATGAAAAACTTCTCCAAAGCTGACTTTGGGCTCCTAAAAACAGATATGGCTAACTTCACGGCACCCATGCAAATAGAAAATAGGTGCATGACCACCAAATCATACACCAATGTACTGTACAAACACGTACATAAATGCATGGAACTAGCCATACCCAACAGAACCTAGATGCTCTCCTCCAAAAAAAGGAAGCCAATCTGGTGGTCCCCTGCCATTAACAAACTCTACAACAGAAGGAAGAAACTGTTGCAAAAAAAGGTGAAGTCCCATGATTGGAAAAACTCCCTTATTAGCCTCAACAAAATTTGAGATCCCTCATCAAAACCTCTAAATCTAGCTATGAATGCAGAATTGCGGCAGACACTAAAAACAACCCCAAAGCCTTCTAAAGTTATATCAAGAATCTCCACAGCAATACCCAAATTTGCTCTGAGTTACTGCACAATGGTACCTCCTATATTGAGCCACCAGATATTGCCAACATGCTGGCCGACAGATTCAGTGCCAACTTTATCCCTCTCTCCCTCGCTAAAGGACCAATCAAAATACCGGAAGAATGCCAGGCACCCAGCATTACTGCAGCACAGGTTAAAGCTGCATTGTCCAAGGCCAAGAATACAGCTTCCATTGGACCTAGCAATATCCCTGGCTGTGTTCTACATGAACTACAAAGTGAACTGGCACCACACCTGTGTGCCCTGTTCAATCACAACCTCACCTCAGGCTTTGTCCCTACAGAATAGCTCACTGCTACAGTCATCCATCTCCATAAAGGGGGAGCAACTACAGACCCTGGGAATTATTGCCCCATTAGCCTGACAAGTCTGATATGTAAGGCTATGGAGTGCATCATCATGGACCTAATTAACAAGGATATAGGGAATGTCCAAACTTGATACCACGCAATTTGGTTTTGTGAAGGGCAGATCATACCTGCTCAACCTGGTTGACTTCTCTGAGTCAGTCACCAAAGCTATGGATAAGGGCAAGACAGTTTATACAGCCTACCTTGATCTGGCCAAGGCCTTTGATACCATTTCACACTCTGGAATTATTGATAGACTCACCAAACTAGGCATCAACCCCCATATCACTAGGTGGGTTGCAAACTGGCTCACAGATAGAACCTACAGTGTGAAAGTAGCAGACTCCAAGTCAGACTGCCGACCAGTCACAAGTGAATTCCCACAGGGATCAGTCCTGTGTCTTCTCCTGTTTGGTATCTACTTCTCAGAAGTCCAGGCCAACACAGAGGGACTCTGGCTGACCAAGTCTGCTGACGATTGCACACTGGAAGCCATTATTAACTCCCCAGGTGATGTAGACTTCCTACAGAAAGGCCTTACTGAGACCAACAATTGGTGTCAAAACCATGGCCTTAAGCTTAATGCCAAAAAATGCGTCATCATTCCCTTTGGGAAAAACTCAGTTCCCACTAATTACCACATTGATGGTAGCCCACTGAAGGTGTTATAAGAGATCTGGGGACACAGGTTGACAGTAACCTCTCCTTCAGCCACCACATTGCCACTGTGGTCAGAAAGTCCTTCTATGTGGCACATCTCATTACCAAGAGTTTTGCATCCAGGAAGAAAGAGCTCATCATCTCTCTCTACTCTTCCCTCATTAGCTCAGTCATCGAGTATAATGCCCCATTTGGCATGTACCTCACTAAACACCTGAAATAGCTGGAAAGGCCACAAAAGTACCTCACAAAGAGGATCCTAGGCCTTAAACACATGCCCTACATTGACAGACTCAAAAACCTCCAGCTTTTCTCTGTCTCATATCGTCTAATAAGAGGCGATCTCTGCTTGACTTACAAAGCCATGTCTGACCCAGCCCTGTTAGAAATGTTACAGCTAAAAAAATCTCAATCCCTCCAACCACACACTCCAGGAACCTCAACCTCATTTCCACAATCAACAGAACATGCTGGAGAGACAGATTCATAACCCAGAGACTGCCCATGCTCTGGAATAGACTTCCCATACATGTCAAGCAGAGCACCTCACTGGCCCTCTTCAAGAGAAATCTTGATGACTGGATGGAAAAAAGAAAGTTCACCCCGGGGATCACTCCAGTGGCTCTACTTGATAGAGGCATCGGGAACTAACGGTGGTGTGATGCTAGGGCACTTGTATGGGCTAGGCTTGTAAAGGCTCCAGGGCCATCAGTCTAGTACACACCTATGAACCTATGAAATGCTAACCCAGAAACTCAAGAATTAGAATGTTAAGATGGATTATTTTCTGAATATTTTGTGTGTTTTTAATTGAAGGTTTGAAATTTAATTAGAAAAAATATTTATTAAGCATTTTAGGTCTTCTTTCTTATATTAACTGAAGTTATATAGAACATAATTATATAAATGAATATTTTATTTAAATAATATGAATATGTCCATACTGGACAGTCAATTTTAATTACAAGCTTGTATTCTATTATTTCACTGTGTTTTGAGATAAAATAATATTTATGATATTTCATTTGTTTATGCATGAGATCTTAATATTGTTGAAGCCCTAGTGAAGTCTAACCATTGTTCTGGAGATGGAATCTCGTAAATCTTGAATAAGTGTTTTTATATGGAGGGCAATTCATTTTTGACTATATTTATATTAGAAAGCTTGGTCTAGTTAATTGTTGGTAGATTCATACAGTTGGAGCGGAGATGTTCCTGCTAACATCTTTTGTACACATTGTATCTGTACATTGTAATAGATACTGCAGTCTGTATTTTCACATTTTAAATGACCGTTTTATGGATGCAGTGATATAAGTCTGCAGAGCTGCAGAACTTCTGGCAGGTATATGAGTACCCTGCATTGCAATCATATAATCCTTATATATACTTTATTACACTTATTTTTGATCTAGGATATTTTGCAAGCTAATAGTGGGTTTTATGGGTTCAGGCACCTAGGCAGCAAGACATTTCCCTGTGGTACATTTGACTGGGACACATGACTGAAGTGACATGGCTGTTTGCAAATTCCCTATGGGCAAAGAGAAGCACACACTGCCATGCTTACTGCTTTAATAACCAAATGCGAGGTGGCAGAAGAAGTAATAAGTGTTCTGCTCAGTGTACAGTACATACTTATGTAACTACAACATGTAGAAGTCTGCTATAGCATGGAGGAAATCCTGTAGGCTACTGTAGTCACATTTATGCTCCAGTATGTGTTTTAGGTAATGTTCCCTAGACATTGTGAAGGGGGTAGTGGTCCACACACTCCGATTATAAAGGCACTGCCCATTGTACACTACATTTTTACTGCCACTGACATGCCTTCTGGCCAGCCAGCTGCTGATGCCTGCTATATTGCCTGCTGTCTCGTGTTCCCTTGAGGACCATGGACATTGCCCCCCCCACCTCGTGCATTTGGTTATTGAAGTTGTGGGCATGGCAACATATTCTTCTCTTTGCCCACAAGGCATTTGCAAACAGCCATATTTCTCTGCAGCTGAATGTCACTTCAGTCATGTGTCCCCAGTCAAATGTATCCCAGGGAAATGTCTCGCTGCCTAAGTGCCTGAACCTGGGTTTTATGCTGATATATCTTAGGCATCAATTTTCTATATTATATGTACATCACTGCTTTGCAGTCTCTAAATCTGCAATGTCTAGATCTTTATGCGGCATTTTAGTTTAGTATCTTTAAATAGTATGTTTGCAGACAATGAGGCAGATTTATTTTAGGTCTAACTTAGAATGAGTGCATAATCTCAGATAAAAGATCAAATAACACTGATTTAATAACACTTTCCTAAAAATCTTAAATGGTCATACCCTAGCCTGTACCACAAAACTCAAAATGAAAACAGCCCCCTGGATCACCAAAGAGACTAAAAATAAGATAGCACAAAGGAATAGAGCCTGGCATCATTGGAGAGCAACAAAAACCTCAGCAACTAAGGAACAATTCCAAAAACTTAGAAACAAGACAAAAAAACTGCTCTCCTGGATAAAAAGAGCTATTTCCTACAGCTGCAAAACAGACATCAAAACAACCCCAAAAAGTTCTGGGCAGGAATTAATAAACTACTTTACCCTGGCTAACCTTCCACCCCATCTCCTACCTCCATGGGCAAAATCACAAATATACCCGATACATTTAACAAATACTTTATTGAAACCATCTCCAAGCTAGTTCAACAACAGCCCACATCTACCACCACCAACTGCCCAAACCAGTAGTCAAACCCAAAACAACCTTTCAATTCCAATGCATCCCTACCAACTATGTCAAAAGATTGCTAACAAAACTTAAACCTATTACCCTAGCAGCTGATGGCATCCCTGTGGAATACCTCCAGTTGGCAGCCATTGAACTTGCCTTCCCAATCTCTATCCTTCTTAACAGATCTATATCCGGAAACACCATCCCACCCATCTGGAAGACCTCCTACATCATCCCCCTCCACAAAGGTGGTACATCCACCGACCTCATCAACTATCGCCCAGTTGCCATCCTGTCCCCTCTAGCTAAAATACTTGAAAAATGTATACACCATCAGTTTATGCCATACCTACTCAAAAATCAACTTCTCTCTCCCACCCAACATGGATTTCAGCCTGCCCACAGCACCACCACAGCCCTACTCTCTTTCACAAATGTCATCAACCAAAACAGACACATAGGCAATCTAACATCTGCCATATTCTTAGACATGTCAAAAGCCTTTGATATGGTCAACCATCCTAAACTACTCCACTCCCTTTACTGATCATGGCCTTAGTAATCATGCATTAGCCTGGTTTCAGAACTAGCTACAAGGAAGGCAACAAGCAGTTTTATGGGACAACAACCTATCCTCACTGCTACCCATCACCACAGAAGTCCCACAAGGGTCCATTCTAGGCCCCCTTCTATTCTCCATTTTCACTAATAATCTCCCAGCATCTGTCAAGATGCAACTGTTATTCAGTATGCTGATGACTCAGTGCTAGTCTGCTTAGCAAAAGATCATCAGGAACTTCTCACTATCATGCAAAAAGTCTTCCAATCTACCGAAACCTGGCTTCTTAACAAAAACCTATGACTAAATCCTAAAAAGACCAAACTCTTGCTATTCAAACCAAACAAATCTACCACAATGCCCAAACTATTTAATATTGTGTCCAGAGATGGGCCTATCATCTCATCAGACACACATACTAAACTGCTAGGTGTGACCATTGACAACAACCTCAGATTTGATCAGCATATAAATCAAACCATTAAAACATCCACAAAAAACTAGGCAGTCTTTATAAAAATAAATAATTTCTAACACAACCTGCCAGAATAACCATAGCTCAAGCTCACCTCCTTTCCACACTATTCTACGCTGCACCCATTTTCACCAACCTACCCAAAACCGAAATTGCCAAGCTCAACATCTGCTACAATCAAATTGCCAAATTTGCTACTGATGCCCACTACTGATCCCATCTCTGTCACTTCCTAAAACAACTTGACTGGCTGAGATTCCCTAATCTCCCATCCTCCCATCACCTTTCTTTACTCATAAACTCCTACTACTTCCAGATAAAACTCCAGCTCTGGCCAACTTACTAAACTTAAAAACTAATCCTAGACAACTTCACTCTAGTGATAAAAAATTAATCAAGGTGACCAAAGGCAATAACACAGTGGGTGACTCCATCTTCCCTAACTAAATACCGCAGCAGACTCAAAGGTTACATTGAAAAGACTACTCAAAGAACACCTACAGCTCATATGGATATGGTCTTGCTCCCCTCCAGGTTGACCTCCCCTACCACACACCCTCTTCCCATTCTCTTTCTCCCAGTTGCAGCTATACCATTAAACAAACTCTATATTATTCTTTCACTCTGTGTCTTTATATCTCCTTTCCTCCTTGCTTTCTCACTTAATCCTTATAACCTACCACCTAACTCCATTGTTTCACCTACTAATATACACCTGATCAGGCCTAAAGTGTACACATTCCAACATGGAATTCGACTTCTAGTCAAAAAAGGCAAGCCAAACATCTCACCCTGACCTCCTCTTACTTTTGTTTGGTCTCTTCCAGTTCTAAAACTGTAATAGATCTGTGCATTCTATGTAACTATTGTAATTTTAAACTTCATTACTATGTGACTATGTAAAACTTTGTATTAATTATGAACATCTGCATGCTATTTGATCTGTAGAGCTTTTCTTCCCATGCCTCCTATGAAAATAGACGTGTTTCCAGTCGGACTTTCCCAATTAACAAATGTAAAATAAAATAAATAAATAATAAAAGACTATCAGAAGAAATGAGACTTTATTAGTACTGATGATATGTCACTGGGGCTCTAAAGAGTGATTCAGACAGTTGCAGAAAAGCTCTAAGACATACAGTCAAAAATAATTTTATCAAAAGTAGCCTTTTTAAGGAGGTGGGAGGAATCCTCATACACTCCACTTTCAAATGTCTGCTACTTATCACAGTCATCTTGGGGATCAGTCTGCCATACTAGAGAGAAATTACTCTTTTCAGAGTTTATCTACATTTCACATGTATGTTGAACATAAGCTTTGATGAATCAAATCAACAGAATAGAATTTTTCATTTCCCACTGATCTTCAGCACAGACCTCTCCTGCTGTTTGTATTAAAATCTTAGATTCTTAATAGAAAGGTTATATAGGACTATAGTTTAAGTAGACTTTATTGATAAACAATTTGTAATAATAATAAAAGGTTTTGCATAAGACTTACAGTTATAAGATAGTCATTTTATCAACATTCACGTGTTTTATCCCTTTTTTCTTTTGTGGCTGTTAAGACTGATTAGTGGTAACAATCTTGGTTACATAGGAAATGCTAAATCTCTTGTCAGTAGGCAATTTTTATATGCAATGTTTGTATATCTTATTCAGAGACAAACTATAATATGATACTATTTAGCACAGACATTCCAGGAATGGTACATATAACAAAAGGAGTGTGCAGCACTTACCCTTCCCACTCTAGTATTATTTACATGTGGAGACTCAGAATTACCCTCTCTGCAGTAACACCCTCAGGTAGAATCCCAGGTCTGTTCACTATAGTATTGTCTACTATGTTTTCTTTTTCATTCATGTGACATCAATGAATTTCTTCATTAACCAGAAGTCAATATTATGGCTTGCTAGTAATATTGAAATTATTTTCCTGTTGATCAGATTATTGTGGATGATACAAGTCATGTAAGTTGTTGAAATCAAAGTGTGTTATAGTATGAGTGGTCAATGTTCATTCACCTTTACAAGTGTCCCAGCTGTAGTCATCATTGGAATTTCTGCCATAACTTTGATATGACAACATATGTAATCTCTCAACACTGTGGTGGGTGACACTTTATTACAGAAAAGTTATGGTCATCATATTATGTTCTTAGTCTTATTGTGTCTGAAGACCACAGGAATAACTAAGTGCTTTGGAAAACTGATGAAGTATTATAAAATTTATACACAACATTGGCTATGTTTATTAATGACTTAGTACAAACTGTTTTTCTTTAATCTGGAAGGTGTTTTGTTCATTTTCATTGTAATATAAAAATAACAGAAATTACTAATACTAACTTGAAGTTTTAACTTTTTATATTACTTTAATTCAATTGTATTAACTCTCTGATATAAAATTTTAAAGGTGTTTACTTAATTCTGAGTTTTTCAAATGTTATATGATATTTTAAAATATGTTTCATAATACTTAATGTATGTGTATATGGGTACTCATTGTAGTTTGATAGTAAGGTCATTTGATTGATATTAACTTTAGTTACATCATGATGTTGGGGAATAGTTTGTAGGGTTGTTTCATCAAACTAGGAGTTGTTCATTCCATGTTACAGTGTTTTAATATTAACATATTGAAGTATTTGATAGTTGTTTTGTGATTTTGTCCATAACATGATATTCTAAACCTTTGTCTTTATTATGTATATCAATTTTTTGTCTTTTAATTATTGTTATAACTTATAATATAAATGTCGTATTACAAATAATTGCCTTTAAATGTCAATGGTTTAAATAATTCATTAAGGAGGAGTAATTTATTTAAGTTTTTAAGACTTCAAAGGGCCCATATAATTTTTCTACAAGAAACTCATTTATTAGATGAAAATACAAACAGATTGATTTCAAAGGAATATTCAATCATATCTGCTTCCCAGTTTGGATTTACAAGAAGAGTTACACTTATTTTATGGAGAAATTCATCAATTATGCCTAGAGTAATTGATACATATTCAGATAAAAACGGTGTGTTATGTTTGGTGATAGTTGAAATTAATAAAAGAAAAAATATACCTTTGTCAATTCTTATTGAATTCCAAGAATTGAAGCTAAAGTTGAAACAAAATTAGAAATTATAATCTCATAGGTAGTTTTGGTAGGTGATTTTAATTGTATTTTATCAGAAAAAGACACTACTTCTGGTAACAAACATAGAATTTTGTCATCAGCTAAACATTTATTATTTCTGATTACTTCAATGAATTTTAAAGATATTTATGATTTGAGATTGTCTAACTCCCTTAATTATACTCATTTGATATAGATATGGAACCCAGACCAATATTGACAACGTTTTTGTTTCTGGTGGCTTGTTTTCAAATGTCAATGATGTAAAAATAATATACTGCCCTCTATCTGATCATAATGCAATATCGTTTAATCTCATAATAAAATCTAGCAAATTAATACAATGCAATAGACTCCTTGCATATATTAAAATAAATGGTTTTAAGAAATGTTTTTTGAATGAGATTCATACGTTTTTAGAAATTAATTATAATCGTGAAGTTTCTAATATTATTCTATGGGATTCAATAAAAGCTTACCCAAATGGTAGAGTCACAAATTGGTACATACACAAATGAAAAGAATGGGATAATGATCTTTGTGTTTTATAGACTAAAATAGATAAGTTAATATTATCTTTGAAGCCTAATGATATTTCTTCACACATAAACTTAAATACATTGAATTCAAAATACACTTAAATACTAAATCAATTGCAATTTTATTTGGTGTGTACTTTGGGTTCAATAAAGGCCCACTTCTACGGACAACTTCTCTTTTCATCCTGGGTGTCTGGATTTTGGTTTTCCTATAATCATATTCACTTAATCTTAGGAATTACATAAATTAGCTGTTAGGGTGAAGAGAATGAGTAAACTGAATCATATTAAAGAAATCATATATTAGTCAGGAGGTAAGCAACAAAAAGTTACTGAGTTAAATTATATTTTAGAATGTTTTAGAAAACATTATGAACATATAAATAATGCAAATAATTTAACAAATGACAATTTAATAGGTCTTCTTAAAAATAATATACAACATAAATTATCTTAAGAACAAATTAGAATAATTGATTGACCATTTTCATTAAAGAAAATTAAAGAATAAACTAGAAAGTTACAAAACAACAATGTTCCTGGTATGGAGGGAATTATATTGGCATTATATAAATTATTGTTTGATAATGTAATTAATATATTATTAAAAACCTTTATGAAAATCCAATGCATATTCAACATCCCTGCTTCCTGGAAATTCTGTCTCAGCAATATTAAAGCAAGATAAAGATCCATCATTGTGTTGTTCTTATCATCCTATTTCTCTAGTAAACATGGACTATAAAGTTTTTATATATATTTTGGCAGGAAGAATAAGTGTAATTTTACCTAATATAATTAATGATGATCAAACATGATTTATCTTAAGTAGACATGTTCAAGACAATATAATTGGACTTATCACATTCATTCATTTTGCTAATTATAAAAACAAAGAACTATTGGTTATAAGTTTATATTTTGAAAACAAATTTGATTCAGTGAATTGGTCATACTTGTATAAAGTTATTAGAGAATATAATTTTTCACTAGATTTCATAAAATTAATTACTCAACTTTATAATTATGTATACTCCTTTGTCATGATAGGATCCTATATTTGTAGTTCTTTTAAAAATTGAAAAGGTACTAAACAAGGTTGTCCTTTGTCTCTTTTATTATTTGCTTTGGTTATAGATCCTTTTGCAAATCATATTAGATGACATGATAATATTTTTTTCATTATTTGATAATTTTACTTAAAAATACAGTTATATGCTGATGAGATTTTACTTACAATTGATAACATTGACACTTTTTTAACTCATATTGTTGATGCAATGAAGTATTTTGAAAAAAAAAGTTTTAATTTAAGTTTTAATCATCATAAAACTATTATCTTATTAATTAATAAAAAAAATAAGTCATTCAAAAAGCATAGTGATTTTAATTGGGATAATACACAAATTAAATATCTTGGCATTATAGTAACATCAAATTGCAAAGATTAGTACTACTTAATTTGAAACATATTTTTAAAATGCTGACCCAATTCATTTATAATTGGAATAAATTATTGTTTACTATAGGAGACCATCTAACACTAATTAAAATATTAATTTTGGCCAAGATGTTATTTTTTTATACAAACATTGATCTCACCTCCACCTAAACATTTCTTAAAAAATAAATACTATTTTCCTTAAATTCCTCTGGTATCCAAATAAATTAAGAATTTCTTCTGAATGGCATAGGAGAAGTTGGGAAGATGGAGGTATAGGCTTTCCAGATATTGAATTATATGTTATTTCAAACATCATTAAAATAATAGCTTTATGGCTTGATTCAGCATATAAACAAAAATGGAAGTTATTACATGAAAATAGTTTAGTTTTTAATAATAAATGTATTACCTCATTTCATAATCAACTTAAATCAAATAAGCAAAATGTTTTATTGGTGGGTAAAGGATTACTATATGAATAGCACTAGTAACACTGTTTGGATCCCTTATATTAATCATATTCTTCTTTATTTCAAGAAATACATTTATTCTACCCTGTTATTAATATTTTTATCTTCTCTTTGCTCTTTCAATTGCCTATACCAATGAATGCTTAGACGTATATAATTTAAATTTTTAATAAAATGCTAGATATGAAGAGTTGCAACTTAATTGCTTGCTATCAATTTTTAAATAATAATAAACTGTACATTTCAGAAAATCTTCTTGGAAAATACAGTTTAGATTTAAATAATTAGGTAATTATACAAATGTGTAGATTATTTATAATTTGTAAATTAGATACTATACAAGATGTTAGTAATAAATTATTTCTTGAGATTTTAGAATTTTTAATTAACATTAATAACAATTTAGTAATTAATAAGTCATATATATCTAAAAGTTATAGAATTCTTAGATCTGATACTTTGTATCCTACTTATTTATTCTGGAATTATTCTTCACAATTTAATAGTGATGTTTTTTCAGAAGAAAATAAAAAGATTTTACAATCTGCAGGATTATATTAGAAAATTTTCACTTGGAAATACCTACATAGAGCTTTTATCACTCTGCATAAAGTTGTTTTAATGTATAATTTAAATATGGCAAAATTTTGGAGATGTGAATCCATTTTAAATGCTGACTGGATTCATATGATGTTAGAATGTAGAACTGTGTCACCTTTTTGGGATGATTTTTAATAATTTTATTCAAGCATTATGGTTGGATAGATGTAAGATTTCAAATCCAAAACATGATACTGGACTAGAAAGAAGACAGATGCACACAAATTGTAGTAAAAAATGTTTATTTGATCAAAGACATTCATAAAAAAAAAATTAAGTATATAACAATGACTTCTTCAGAATTGATTGTTTAAATCCAAACACAGTTTAAATTGACCTTGTAATGAGTCCCATGATCCCCAACAACCCAATGAAATTATTCAGTACATTGTCCAATTAAATAAACCTCAAAAATCATAAACCAATAAGTTGTAGTCTGTTCGTGTACCAATTAAAACTTAGGAACTGAATCTGAACCCAATAAAAAAGTGATTTGTTCTTCTACTTGAAATTAGGTGTTACACATAAAAACTGTGATATACCTTAAATATAAAATCAATTTTGAATCACATGAGCTAATAACCTGTTCATTTTTCATAACATTTACTTAATTCATAACAATATTTCTTGCTCATCAACTAAATCATTGTTTGGTTCCCTTTTAACCAATTAGAAACCAAGTCTTGGGATAGGAACCAATAAAATACTGGCCCTTTCAAAGACAAATCAAACACAGATACAAGAACTATCTGGACTTTCTTAATTAAATCTGGGACTGATAGGGAAATGGCTCATTCTTTATCTTGAAATCAGGTATTACATATAAAAACTAAAATATACCCTAAGTGTAAAATCAATTTTGAACCCCTCACACTGAAAACCTGTTAATTTTTTTCATACCATTGTACTAAATATCCAGCAGTATTTCTCACTCATCATGTGAATCATCCTTCTGTCCCCTGTTAACCAATTAGGAGCTAAATCTTAAAATAAGATCCAATAATATACTGGTCCTTTCAATAAACAAATTAAAACCCAGATCCTAGCTCTCTCACCTATAAGAATGTACCTGTTTCTGCATATGATAATAAAACTATTATTGTATAAACAGGGACCTGTGTTTCATAAGAAATCAATTACTTATTACTTAAAAACAGAGACATGATCATTGTTCCTGATAAAATCATAACCATAAATTTAAGCTACTACAATACTTTACACTCCTCAACTGGATATTTCCACAGTCCTACTTCAACCAATCAGTGACCAAGTCCTCAAACTGAACCCTATAAGGTGGGTCTATATTAAATAAGTGAACGCTTAAAAAAGTGAATGCTTATTCATCGACCCTAGTTCAGAGAATGCTGAAAATGGTGAACACTCAGAACAGCAAATTTTTTTCCCAGGGAAAAATATCGCTGTTCCACAAAAAAAACTAAACAATAAAACAAAAAAACTTAAAACAGTATTTAATGTGGGGGGCGACCCCCCTACTTAAATATTCCAACTCCAAGATCGCACCACAGTGGAGGAAACGGCAAACTCCCGAAACCAGCCCAGCAATTTCTTTCCCTGAGATGAAATTCACTATTCTGGGTGTTCAGGATTTTCAGCATTTGCTGAACTAGGGTTGATGAATCAGCATTCACTTTTTTAAGCGTTCGCTGATTCAATGTAGACCCTATATGGTGATACTCATTCATTAACAAATTGAATCTCAAATACAAGATCTAACACCAATAGAAAATACTCCCTAGTTGTAAAAGGATTCAGTTGATGGAAAGCTTACACTACATACAAAATCAGTTTTAAAACACTTAAAATAGAAACATGATAATTTAGACCAGGAAGGACCGTGGCTTTAAGCTTGATCTGCCACATAACTTTACACTGCTCTATTAAGTCCTCCCACACTCCCCCTTGGATTTTTTATTATTCTAGCAAGTCTATAAAAGCAAATTCATGATTAGGTTTTCCAAGATATGTTTGGATAAAGAATTGTTAGTATTTTTATTCTTAATACCCCATATGTGCTCATATATCATGTCTTTAAATTTCCTTTTAATTTTTCCCACATAAAATCCACTGCATTTTTGATATGTAGCTAGGTATATTGCACAAATTAAATTACAGGTATGATGAAACAGGATTCTTATCCTAAATGTATTCACCCTAATAGCCTATTTCTCTAAAATGTGTTTGCACATTGGGAAAAGTCACATTTAAAGGTACAATGTGTTTTATTACTGGTCATATGCTCAGTGCCCTCCACTGCTTCCAAATAATTTTTCAGTGACTTCCCTTTTCTAAAAACAATACTTGGTACATCCCCTAACTTTTCACCCAGGCTATCAAAACAGGAAAAAAAATCTTCCAATTTTTTACAAGAATTGACTGTATGCACTCATGCTCATTGGTAAAATCTGTAATAAAAGAATAGATATGTCCTCCATTGCTGAGTTTTCTGTTATCAAAAAATCATTGCTATTGCCATGGGTAGATCATATAAGAGGTATAATAACCCCTTCATTTCTCTTAAATATGACTTCCCTTTGTATATCATACACCAGTCTACTAGGATACCCTTGCACAAAGAGCATATTTGGCCAGTTTTAAAATTTCTGCCTCAAAATCGGATTCCTCAGAAGCCATTCTGGCTAACCTAATATATTGGCACTTAACTATCCCCTTTTTTTTGGTGCACCTGATGGCAGCTAGTATAATGTAATAGACTGTTGCAGTATGCAGGCTTCCTAAAATATTACTAACTAATCTTTTGTTAGGAATACCCTTACATACTAACACATCTAAATAATTTATCATCTCAGTACTAATTGAATAAGTGAACCTAAGGAAATGGGTATTAGAATTCAAATAATTAATTAATTCTTCAATTTCATATACTGGTTTAGTGCAAATTATAAAAATGTTGTCCAAAAAATGGACATACATTTTTCATGGGACAAGTTGATATGTATTGAAGACAAATGTCTTCTCCCACTGGAGTAATACAATATTTGCAAATATGGGGGCACATGAGGCCCCCCATGGCTACCCCCTTCTTTTGATGGAAATATTGACCATCAAGGAAGACAAAATTGCTTTTCAAAACAGTCTCCATGAAGGTGTCTAGAGTGTTGAATTCATTATTATCCAAATTGGTTGATTCCACCCAAAAAAAATCGTGATACCAATCTAACACTATAGTATGGGGTAGTATGTTAAACAAGTTTACGACATCAGTGGTTATAAAAACCCACTCATTGGAAAGCCCTATATCTTTAATTTTAATAGAAAATTCCATGAATCATGACACAAATCTAGAAAAGGGTCTAGGCTTGTTTTAACAGTAAATAAATATACTTCACCAAGTAATGTATTTTAGATTCGTTAGCATTCATGATTTGTCTTATAGGAGGATCAAGTGTCTTTTTATGAATCTTCAGAATATCAAAGATTGAAGGCACCATGCAATACTTTATCCACAAAAACAGATACAACTTGTGGCCAATCTGGCCCTGGTTTAACATATTTTGCAAAAGAAGGTCTATATTTCTGTAGACGAGATTTACAAAATTCAAAGAGGTTTCCTCATAAAAATCATCATTAAATAAGTGGGTATTCATTTTGTTCAAATAATATGTTTTTGTCATTATTACCATCCCCTCCCCCCTTGTCAGGTTTCATAATCCTTACACTTCTATCATTCCAAATCTGTTTTAAAAGTTGATATTCAGTTTCTGATAAATTGTGTTCATCCCTTAATCCTTTGTGCCATATCACAGTTCTAAAATCAAACTCACATAATTTTTCAAATAAGATTAGGGGAAGTGGGAGGGGGATATAGTAAATACTCTTCCTACACAACACACATGATTTATATTCACTGCTGTTATTGTTAAATGCCACCTTAAAATTAAATTTTCTAAGATACAATTTCAAATAAATTAATCATAATGCGTTCAATTCTTGTATTGGTGAAAGGAACAAAAGTTAAACCTTTATTGAGTAAATCAGCAATGTCACTTCCATACATGTTGGAAGTAAAATTGTAGCTAGAAAAGACACCTATATAATTGGAAGCAATTTGAGGTGCACAGTCATCAGAGGTGGTCGAGGAGATGTCAGCCAAAAACACAGACCATATTATTTCTTCCTCCAATTGCATCTCTCCCTCTGGTTGTTCCATCTCTGTTGTTGATTTGATTCTATCCAAAGAGGGGGTGTATGCTTCCCTCTGTTGATCTACTTGATTTTTCAATATCTCTGATCTCCTCAATGGTACTTGGTCTAAAGGTATAGGTGCTTCTTCTGAAAAACCCGCTAATTCTAGGTGGTTGTTGTGTTCATCCCAACTGTCTGGGACTAAACCACCCTGGACATGTGGTTTTTAGGTATGCCTGCCCTTCCTGATATTCCGTTCTATCACTATCAAGCTGTGTTTCATAGTACTGTGTTTTCTATTAAGAAAGAATAGTGTTGCGTTGTGTGCTGTTTTCCAGTAAATGAGTATAATGCTGAATGAAAATCCTTATTTTCTATGTCTGCCTTATTTGTCTTGCATAGTAGTTAGTTTTCTGCCATCATACTTAAGTGTGGTATATTACTTTGTTTTCTTATATGCAAGCATAGTGTATAATGCCTAGTTTCCTGTTATGTAAACCTGTCCTAACTGTAAGACCAAGCCTGCATTATTGGGACATTCTGATATATTATAATGTGTTGTGGTGTGGTATTCTTTACTACATTGCATAGGACCTTGTATTTTTTCTTTTTAAGTCTGTCTTAATTTGTCTCTAAAGCCACAATATTATGATGTTTTAGATGTGTTGTACTATCTTGCACTGTATCATACTGTACTATGCGATACTATACTTTCTTGTACAGTATCTTGCTCTGTGTTGTGCACTTACATAGTGCTGGGTTATACTACAGTTTACCACATAGTATCTTGTATTCTGTTGTCAAGCCTAACCTTTTCCATGGTATCTTGTATTCTGTGATCAAGTCCACCTTTGAGCGTGTCTTAATTGAGACAGCTGAGCTAAATTTGTGAGATGTTTTGGCATATATATTATTGACATATTGTATTGCATGTCATAGTATCTTGAATTTTTTTGTCAAACCTGCCTGAAATCTTATATTCTTTTGTCAAGCATGCCTGAACTATAGTATGCATTGCTGGGTTTTTCTGATATATTGTATTCTGTCTCAATTTATTGAGGGAGAAAGTAAGAACTTTAGACATTAGCATTAAGAACCGCACATTTTTTAATGCGTATCATTCTTTCTATGGTGTTATTTCAGCAAAAATTGACAGACACAGCCACAATTGTCAAAAAAAAAAAAAAAGAAAATGAACTATTGAGTGACTCTGAACCATAAAAGCAGGGCAGAGCATACCTGCTTTTTAAACATAAAAGTTTTGATGTTAATAATATTTCATTGCATGGCTCAAATTCACTCATGGACTATAACAAAGGAGTTAATACTGAGTTCAAAGGGTTCAGTTATTAATTGCAATGGTACATACTCAAATTTTACTCTTTGTGCTAATATTGTGGCAGTTAAAACAGGTGATAGTCAACCACCGCCTCTTTCTCCTTCCACTTTTTTCAACGTGAATCAGCAAAGTAGCACTACGAGCAACAATAACACAAGGGGAAAATGGAAGCATACAAGTCATGTGACAGGAAGAAGGACTTAATATCTCTTTGTCCTGTGTTCATTTTAACTGACTTTGTTTTAAATTTGTACCATTTAAAGTTGCTTCAAAAAGGTTTTTCCTTTATATCATCTAGAAGGGCTAACATGCTAAACACCACTAAGGATTTAAAGTTATATGTTCGTAAACTTAATTTATGTTACATTTTGCATGATGTCAGCAGATTTGAAGCTGGTACTTTGAATATCATTAGGAAAAGAAGAACTTTTAATCCAGTACTTCACAATACATTACAGGTGTATTCCGATACTTGTGAAAGTGAACTTTGTCAATTATTTAGCAACAAACCTATTAAAAAGTAATTCAGTTTAACATCTGTTGAAATGAAAGCTTTATTGGAACTGAAGGGACAGTCAAATCTTAGAATTATGAATGGAGATAAAGGAAATTGTGTCATTCTTATGAATTCCACTGATTATTTTAACAATATTTTAAATCTGTAGCAGATGAAAACTGTTATGAAAAAGTTGCTGTAGATCGTATTTATGAACAGTTTGTAAGTTTAAATTGTTGTTTGCTTCACCTTTTACATCAGCGACCGATATATTTTGTTTTATATGAGTATTTGAAAATTGAATTCCCCAAAATTACCAGATTTTTTTGGAATATCCAAGACCCATAAAAATGCTGTCACTCCACCCTTTTGATCAATTATAGCGGTGGATTACAGGAAAACTGAAACTATTTCAGTCTATTTGGAATGTATTGTTCAAAATCTAGATTTTACCACAAGGGTTCTTGGGCATTGTTAGATTTGTTACACAAGTACCAGTTTGCAGGGCATGAAACCATATTTTTTTTACTTTGGATGTTGTTTCTTTATATAAATATTGCACAAGATACAGACATTAATTTTGTTAGAAAATGTTTAACTGCATTTACTGACTTTTTTATAAATATAATTTGCACCTTGTTAGGCTTACTACTGGAAAATATATTTTTTTCATTTTTGACAAGTTCTTTAGACAAAAGAAAGGTGTTTTGATGGGAGCAAGAATGCCACCATCTTTTGCTAACTTAGTTATGAGTGGTTGGGAATGTGAGATCTTAATAGCTAACCCACTGCTTGAAAAAAAATTCTATTTACAGATATTATAAAGGCGATTTGATTATTTTATGGAATAGTTCAGCAGCTGATTTCAAAAGCTTTGTTACTGATTTAAATTCTAGTGCTGACTTTCTAACTTTTACTGTAGGAAGTCATATAAAAGCAGCAAAATTTCTTGATGTAGTCATTACAGTTGATTTTGAAAACAAATGTTTCCACAGAAAAATACACAGGAAAAGCACATTTGTGAACAATTATTTGTTTAACAATAGTCAACATCCTCATTTTATGAAATGTAACATAATCGGGGGCAGTTTATTTGAGTGTGTTGTCTTACCAGTGATTTTAGTGATGAAGTATATTCTGCTAAGGTACTTTTTAGGGAGAGAGGTTATGTAGATGAGTTTGTGAAAAATATTGTTTTGGAAGTTACTAATAATAGATACATTAAGTTTAAGCCTATTTTGAAATATAGGTTACCAAAGCCCAAGATCAATGAAAAAAAGACAGCTCTTAGTATAGGCTTTTCCAAAACTGATTTCACTTGACTTAAAGGATATAAAAATACTTTAAAGAAAATTGGAAAATTGTTTTAAGCAAAAAGGATGTAGCTACTATTATTGATGGAGAGCCACATTTTATATACAAGAAAACTAACAATATTAAGTTATTCTTTGAAAGCGGATCTAGGTTGTTAGAATCAGCCATGTCTCATATAGGTATGATTCAGTTTCAAGACTGCAAGTACTACAGGTTTATTATTGAAGACTTTTATGTTATCTTGAAGCATACTGGCAAAAAAAAAAATAGTCTAAAAGCAGGTTTACATCTGGGTCCAGAAATGTGGTCAACTTAGCACTGTGTGAAACTTGTGAAAGTTTCTATGTAGGTAAGACAACCAGAAAACTTTCACACAGAATTTATGAACAATCTTTACATTAAAAAAGGAGACACAAATAACACCTTAATGAAACATGCTACAGTTTGTGGATTTTTTCAAAAATGTTAGTTTCTTTGTATTAGACTGCATTGATAAGCAAACACTAGAGGGAGATATCAACACATTACTTGAATGCAAAGAAGTAAATTGTCAGATATTGTTGTTGGCTGATAGGTGGCCAGCGTTAAAGGGGTATCTTACTCCATATGCATATAGGAGGTTATAGATAATATTTGAAGTCATTATGCAATTGCATTAAGCAATCAGTGCTGTTTGTGTGTAAATACAGTTCTGCCATAATTCATAGAGGCCATTTATGCTTATGTGCATTGGCTTCGGTGATGCCCCTGCACTGGCCCGGTAATCAAGGAACCTCAGTCCTCACCACTAGCATCAGTGAGGGACATACACATTGGGAGGATGACAAGTACACACACAGTAAAGTATAATTTCCTGGGGAAGGCTGGCACAGGTTTACTAGCTATGCCCTCTTCTGCCCAGACTATAAGGTACTTATCACTGCCATTAACCACTATTTATCAACTACTTTTAAGACCCTTACTAAGGTGTGCTCAATCTTACTGTATAATGTCACCAACTACATATGCAAGTGCGCTAAGAGCTTAAATACTCTAAGCAAACCACCAACAATTAAAAGGTTTAAATATATTTAATATTAAATAATAAAAGAACAAAACAATACTCAATAACTCAACACAGTGACTACAGAGTTCAGAATCACAGGAAACATTTTAAAACAACATAGCAAGACAGTCTCAAATAAATACAGAAAACATCTAAACTAATCTTTACTATATTTATATCTATATCTAAGATAAATTACTGTACCCTGGTTACTTACTATTAGCAAGGCAAGTGCTGATGAGAGGATGTTTCCAGGTCCAAAGAGAGAGAGTTCGCAAATTAATATCAAAACATTACTGCTGGGTCAGCTGGATGACATCACTCTTTGTCACCTGCCTTCAGTTCCCAGGCTAACAGAAACCAACATCTCTGTGTCAAAAATACTTATCTCCCAGATGTGCAGCTGCTAGGAAGTCACAGAGCAATAAAAATACTTTACATTTGAAACCCAGTAATTACTTCTGTTTCAAGACAATAGGAAAAAATTCTAGCTCTAGACATCCTGTCTCCTTACTGCATTGACTAACCTCATATAGCATATCATAAAACACTTTACTTTTCAACTTATTTTCTTGAAGTTTTGTAAGTTAATCTTCTATGTTCCAGCGGGGTATGCTGTGGTTACATTCTTGAAGCTCAGTACATTAACATACAGTTCTGTATAAATCATATCAATATTCACAAATGACATAAAATTATTTACAAAATTCCAGATAGCTGGGCTGGCAGTGTCACATTTCTTTATAAATCATATTAATATTTTCAAGTGACATAAAATTATCTACAAAATTCCAAAAAGCTGGACTGTCAGAATTCCCTGGGGTCACAGCTTCTAACAAACATATTCAAATAAAGGAATAATGAGATGAAAATTAGAAATGATGTAAATGTTCTTATGGTAATAAAGCCCCTTCCCACCTATTTAGCATAGTCATATTTTGATGTGTTTTTATGCCATTCACAGATACTTTATAAAATATGAAATTGCGTCCTTTCTATTTACTTTGCAATTGACGAAGATGCTCTGTCTTTTTGCTAGCTTAGCTATTTCCTGGTGTGAACTCCTTGTCATGGCCAAGCCAAAATCACTTATGTCAAGCGGTGCTGACTGATCAAGAAGTCAAAGATATAGACAAAGAATTACTCATTATAATTTTGATAATCAGGAAATTCTTGATAAAGTTAGAGTAGATAGGGATATTGTGAAGGCTTTAGTGAGCATGTGTGGTCCAAAAACAGGAACTGGGAAATACATGGTCTTCCTATCCCTCTGGATACTAAGGTATGTACAGGCTTTGCTATACTTGCCACAGAGTCCTACCAAAGACAGGCTAGAGACATGGTGGGTATTTCTCAGGCTTCTGCCTGAGAACACTTCACCAGTTCCTTTATATACTGTTGTTACATGTAGCTCAATACATCCATTTTGCAGTGTCGCCCCAACAGCAATCCTGGATGTGTGCCTTTTATGGGGTGGCACATTTCATGAGGTGCTTGGTATGGTAGACTGCGCACATTACCATTAGGGCCCCATCGGGTCCATGGGGAAGTGGCACCAGACCTGGAAAGGCTACCATTCTATTAGCTGTACCTCAGTGCATCACCAAAGTACAATCCCAGCATTTCTTGCAGTGCCCATGATTCCCATACCTGGAGCATTGGCTCACTCCACTGCTTCTACCTGCATGGCAGGATGTCCAGTGGTCCTGCATGGTAGGATGCCCCATGCACATCTTGTAGGTAGGTGAAAATTGTAATCTTTATCATCTAAGTAGCTAGCTTAGTAAAATGTATTAATTAGTAGTAAACCATTCTTCCTTTGTTTTGTCTCTCTCTCCTTCTTTTCTCTTTTTCTTTTGTTTTTCAGGTGATGCAGACTACCCACTGGAGCCATGACTTATGACTCATGTGAGGAATGCTACAGGAGCTGCAGAAGAGAATTTTAAAAAGGGACACACTCCCTCCTAATTTTACATATATATTTTTTATTTTTTAAAGTACAGTTAACCATATTACTGTTTGGAAAAGTTATGCACGAGTGGTCACTGAGACCAGTTCTGTGATTCAAATGGTAACATATAAGGTATATTTATATTTTTACTGGTCTGCTGAATATATTTTGCTTAAGGACTCTAGTTAAATATAAAGGTAATCCATCTGCAGAAATGGTAACTTATTAAAAAGTATCATTTGAGTTGTTCACTTTGTGAATTGTAGGTGTTACATTCTCTAAATATGCATTTACCATGAGTTCCTACCTTGTGCAGGAATGGAAAAGGTATCACATGTTTCTCCAGTTTTTACCTATGATATATTAGAAATGATTTACTGTTCTCTATAAAGGTACTGCAGATCATACAAATTCATTATGTCATACACACCAACTTTTGTCCTCAGAAATAGTAATGATCATTTGTGCAGTGCTGAGGGTGAAGTGGTAGCAGTGCTAGGGTGGATGGCAAGATACTCATGTAGTATATTTTCAGGTGAGTGTTATCCTGTCAATAGTGTGTATTATTTTTATCTTCTGTGTAACTGTCAACTTTACCATCTGTCAACTGAAACTCTTGATAAAGAATGGCCCTTAAAGGAGTTTAACATTGCAATTTGCATATTATACTCTCCACTTTCCTTTCCAGATAATTTTATTTAATTGTAAGCCTTACCATTAATCAGATGAAATACATGCACATGGAAAGCTTCTTAATGATGGGTTGTATTACATACATATTCACTTCCCATATTCTGCCATTATGTACATATTTATTTTTTGTCTGCATTGCCTTTGACATTATACATTGACATCAGTGTACTTACAGACATGGTACTAAAGTTAATTCACAGTTTAAGTACTTGAAATGTCTAGTCTGAATCATGGTAGGTCAAATGCGTCATATACAATATCTCCTAAAGACAGGATAGGTGAAGGTGCATGTGATCTTGAGGAGGCTCTGTCATGTTAGCTGGATGGTGACTTACTGTAATGTCGTGACCTACTTGAATCATGTGATCCTGCAGAGACTGGGCACACAGTGATGTAGAACCAGGGCTTTGAATGAGAGGTTCTGCTACAAGCAGATGAATGCTGACATGGCCTGCATGAAATCTTTGCTTCTTGTTTCCCCACTATTCACACTACCTTTTTGAAAAGCTCTTCTTGTAGTGCAGTGTGCCATACTCCCATGTGTCCAGACAGTACCTTATCCTTTTCTTCTACAAATACTGTTATCTATTTGAGTCTGGCAGGTCATTGGTAGCACACTCATGTAGTCAGAGATGGCTGCTGTGTCTACCACCATGCTGCAAATCAATGTGACCATGCATTATCCTTACTGCCTGTCATTTCCATCTTCTTCTTCTTCTTCTTCTTTCGGCTGCTCCCATCAGGGGTCGCCACAGCAGATCAACTGTTTTCATGTCTTCCTGTCCTCTGCATCTTGCTCTGTCACACCAACCACCTGCATGTCCTCTCTCACCACATCCATAAACCTTATCTTAGGCCTTTCTCTTTTCCTGTTACCTGGCAGCTTCATCCTTAGCATCTTTTTCCCAATATACTATGCATACCTCCTCAGCACATGTCCAAACCAATGTAATCTTGCCTCTCTTGCTTTGTATCTAAACCTTCCAACTTGGGCTGACCCTCTAATATACTTATTCCTAATCCTGTCCACTCTCGTCACACCCAGTGCAAATCTTAACATCTTCAACTCTGCCACTTCCAGCTCTGACTCCTGCCTTTTTGTCAATGCCACTGTCTCCAACCAATGTAACATAGCTGGTCTCACTACCCTCTTGTAGACCTTCCCTTTCACTCTTACTGGTACTCGTCTGTCACAAATCACTCCTGACACTCTTCTCTACCCACTCCATCCTGCCTGTACTCTCTTCTTCACCTCTCTTCCGCACTCACCATTACTCTGAACTGTTGATCCCAAGTATTTAAACTCATCCACCTTCGCCACCTCTACTCCCTGCATCCTCACCATTCCTCTATCCTCCCTCTCATTCACACACATATATTCTGTCTTAGTCCTGCTGACCTTCATTCCTCTTCTCTCTAGAGCATATCTCCACCTCTCCAGGGTCTCCTCTAACTGTTCCCTACTCTCACTACAGATCACAATGTCATCTGCAAACATCATAGTCCACAGGGTCTCCTGTCTGATCTCGTCTGTCAACCTGTCCATCACCATTACAAATAAAGGGCTCAGAGCTGAACCTTGATGTAATCCCACCTCCACCTTAAATGCATCCATCACTCCCACCGCAGACCTCACCGCTGTCACACTACCCTTGTACATATCCTGTACCACTCCTACATACTTCTCTGACACTCCCAACTTCCTCGTACAATACCGCAACTCCTCCCTAGGCACCCTGTCATATATTTCCATATAGTGCTGAAAATCCTCACCTACACCCTGCTGTACTCTGACCATTTCTAACTGACTCTCTGTGGCAGTGGACTGAGCCATGACAATATCGTGGCATATTTGCTGCTCTGAAGCCAATATTTTACATATTTTCTGAGGAAGCTGTGATGTGCCTATCCCTTGTACCCCTTGTAAAGGTGTGACAGTCTATACTGTTACCCCTGAGTTTCTCCCATCATCCTGAAGGTATTCCTGTGGTTCTGGAGACACTGGTGTTGAGGTGCAGGGGTTTGCTCCCTCTACACCCTGTAATGTAATGTTCCCATGTCCTTGACTTTGTGTTGCACTGTTACTTCCCCCAGAGTTATTTACATGATGTGGGGTATGTGATCCTGCCATTAAACTTGTTAACTGTGTACCACTTTCCTCAGGCTGTCTTATAAATATAACTATGTCATCATCATCATCATCATCATCATCATCATCAGCCATTCTGCTGTTGCTGTCTTCTAAATTTACTGGTATATTTGACCAGCTCTTTTCTGCTGCTGACCCTGTAAAGAATTAATTGATTACATTACTACTCACATACCAGGGTACACTGTTGTATGCTGTGTACTGAGGTGTGGAGGAAAATTACCATGTGTGCTCAGTTCAATGCCATTATGTGCAGAAATGGGGGATTCACCTGTTAATAGTAAATGCCATATGTTACATGTAGTCATTTAACCTGCGCAGTTATTTCTTTATGTAAATATGTTATTGAGATCAAGCTAACCTTCTTGAACAAATAATAGCCAGCGTCCATGCCACCTCTGATTATTTCTGTGCCATCTTCATCTGTTTTGTAGTCATCCTCCCAAATGGAAAGGAGGCAGTCCTCATTAGGTGTTAAAGGAATAAGTATGTGAGTCTCCCCCTGTCCCATACTGCTATTTCTGCCTTGCCTTTGCTCTAGCATGTCCTACTAAATCACTGGTCCTCTTCTTGTACTATTTCAATGTGTGACTCCTTCTGCCAACAGCATTTATATCCATAACCTCTTGGTTCCAAACCTTTCCTGTCTCAACTTGTTTGGTCCCTCTTTTCCAAAAAGGCATTTGCCATATGTCCTAAGAGCTGCCATGAGGATGGGATGTCCTATGGTCTGAAATTATCTTTTCTTGAGCCACTCATTAGCCAAGCAACACAAAGATCAAAACTTCCCTGCATTCCTCACAAATAAATACTTTTAAACTGTTTTTAATTGCAGAAGATCTGACTCCAGCAACATTTTATCATAGATTAGTACTAAGCTAACTGCCCTTGCGAGCCATTTTAAGTCTAGCCAATTGTCCCTTGTGAGATTCAAACCCTGCACCTTATGTTTGCAAGGCAAACACCTTAACCATTAGGCCACCCTCTGACACAGCACTCATAGTTATACACATACTGTGCAAGTCAAACTTCATCCACTTGAAATTGTGCATTACTAACCTGTGTAGCATCATCCAAAAATGCAAACTAGTGAACACTTATCCTTACACTGTTATCACATGCTGTTGGTAACATATTTCAAATTCTTCTCCACAACTTTTCACAGATTCTGTCTGACAGTACAACAACATTTATCCTGACACCAGAATGCATTGATGTAAATGTAGTAAATCAGGCTTCATTCACTTAAAATTGTGTACTAATATCCTGTATAGCATAATCTACACATGCAAAAAATATTGCACTCGTTTATCATTCCGTCGGTAGTCCTTCCCCTTACATTTTCAGTAGTGCTATCATGAATTATTACTATTGAATGAAACTTCTGCAATTAACATTAATGAGTCACATCAGTGAGAAATACAGTTTTCCTGGAAGTAAATGGCCTACAAATTGAATATGCATGCTTTGTCAATAACCTAGAACTGTAATGTTTTCCCAAAACATTTGGCACCTAACTCGACTGACCACATCTAAATATGGTAGTATTAAACTTATTGGCATAAAATCAGGCTTACTTATGCATTATGTATGCAAATTAAGCTAAGTTCTGCATATCTGAATGAATCACAATAATGTCTGTGTATGTCAACAGATTCACAGGAAAATACTTCAAGTATTTGTGGATGAGCTATGCTGAGCCACCCTGAACTTGTGAATAAACAAAAAGTACCTAATATATCTCAGATGTCCCTATGCATAAAAAGATAAAATGAAGACAATAGCATTAAGGCTGTTGAATCCTGAATCCTAATCCATACCCATCATGTATATACATTGATGCAGCTTAATCACCTCATACCACTTAGTTGTGATACCAAATGTAAGTGTTACTGATAAAGTAAAGTGAAAAAAAAATAATTTCTCCAACACTACTTACAAAGGCATGCTTTCATAAGCGAGTACTGCATGACCTCAATGTCAACTCTGCAAATAAAAATTAAAACATTACTCTGCAGAAGCAATTACACATATAAGCAAATGACAAAGTAATGATTTAATCACTGACTTTCATTTGTCATAACACAAAAATGTATACATTTTCCCTTAAAAATGCTCCATATCTATGTAAGAATGCAGTTTGATAAACCAAACTTGCCAATAATAGCACTTCCATGCCTAATGACTCTGCATGGTGGTTGAGGCTGGTTATAGTGATGTCACACCCAGAGGGTGTGGACCCACCCTCTGAACCACAGACCTGCACTTGCATTCATCACTTTGGTACTGGCATTTCAAATGAAAGCACAAGGCCAAGCTCCAAGCATGTCTGATAGGGAGACAAAGATCATGGTCTATTGCCTGTAGGATTAGTACATGGAGAAAATAGAAAGAGAGACATCTGAGTACCCGTCATTCCTGACAGGGATCACACACTCTGGGCCCCAAGTGTCAACACAGGTATGGTGACCTGCAGACGCAAAAGACTGACCAGCTGGCCAAGTGGGTAGACCAGATTATGGTTCGAAAGCCAGAATTCTACAGTAAGTATTTTAAAAGGTTGTAAAAAATGCTAGACAAACATTGCATAAATGCAAGAATAAATGCATGTGTAATGCAAATATGGCTGGATATGTAATCAAAAAGGTATAAATAAAGATAGACATATTTGTAAACAGAAATGCATCTGTATACAAATACTGTATGTTTATATACAGGGATGTTTGGGCTTATAAATACATATTTATATGAATAAGCAAATAGCTAGATACAAGTATACATATATAAAAATGCAAATATACATAAGTATACATATGCATACACACACAAACATGTGTGTATATATATATATATATATATATATATATATATATATATATATATACACATATATATATATATATATATGTATATATGTATATATATATATATATATATATGTATATATATATATATATATATATATATATCTATCATGGATTTACTTCAGATTATTGAATATTTACTTTACCGAATCCTGCGGTGGTGGTGCTGCGGTAGCTTTGTCACCTGTGGTGGTGGTGCTGCGGTAGCATTGTTGCCTCACAGCAAGACGCTGTCCAGTTCAATTCTCAGCTAGAGCATCTTCTGTGTGGAGACATGCGTGAATGGGCGTACCTTCGTTGAAGGTTGTGCGTCAGGGCTGGCAACTCGGCACCTCAAAATCTACTGCCAATCATTAGCAGACCGGAGTTCCGCTGTGGCGACCCCTAACCGGGAAAAGCCGAAAGACACAACAACTTTACTGAATCCCATTTAATCGAACCTCACTTCATCCACTCTCATTATATTGAACTCCCTGAACTACAAAAAGGAAACCCTGGGAAAGGAGCCACTGGACCACCAGGACAAAACAACAAACAGAAAAACAAAAAAAGCCCTCCAAGTGGGGGGATTGCCCCCCCACACCCCCCTAACTAAATATACCAACTCCAATATCACACCATAGTGGACAAAGGGCAAGGTTCACCATAGTGGCTAAGTTTTTCCTTTCCCAGGGTTCCTTTTCATAGCTCCAGAAGTTCGATATAATGAGAGTCGATGAAGTGAGGTTCAATTAAATGGGATTCAGTAATGTAAGTATTCAATATTTTAAAGTAGTCCCATATATAAATATATATATATATATATATATATATATATATATATATATATAATGTAATTATACACAAACAGATATGAACATATTTGGATGGCCACATGCATACCTTAAATCCATCCATCCACAACTCTTTTTCCTGTGTTTGTACTTCAACAGTGACAATTATCCAGAGCCAAGGTTCACACCACCAGGTGCCAAGCCATGCTGCAACTGTTCTTCATTCCACATGCTTGCATGCACACTCACACCTATGGCCAGTTTAGCATGTCCAATCCACCTACTTCATATCTTTGGAATGTGGGAGGAAACCAGAACACCCAAAGGAAACCCATGCGAATACAGGAAGGACATGCAGACTCCACACAGAAGGCATCCCAGCAAAGAATCAAACCAAAAAATCTCTTGCTGTGAGGCAACAATGTTATCTGTTGTGCCAATGTGCCACCCGCTATAATGTAATCATTAGCCTAGTAATTATTTCTATTACAGGCAGACAGCTTTAAAAATACTCTGTGTAGGCCACAAGCTATTTATTAATATGATAGTCATAAAAGACTGTCATTTTTTCCAAAATACGGATTGCATGTACAAGATGGCTGACCACAGTTAGCAATTACACCCTAGAGAAATAGGATATAGGGGTTAAAGTAACAACTGAATAACCAGCACAGTGGCTACTTCCAGAATTTAAAAATTGTGTTGCTTACAGCAAGTTTACATGATATTATTTAAAACTGCAGGTAAGGTATGCAAGGAATAATGCATAGCAGAAACTTCAATGGAAATATCTCCAAATGTTGACACAAGTATCCATCCCCCAAACAGACAACAAAATATAACAGTGTGAAGGAACTCATAATATTCATCTGCTTTAATTTGCAGTAAAGAAGACATATTGCCTAAAACAGATGAATTTATTTAAGCTACATAAAGAAATTCTGTGTTTTACTGATTAAAACATGAAAGCATATAAACACAGATTCAATACAACTATATAAAAATATTTTTTGCTTTATTGATTAATAAGTGTAGAAAGATATGAACTCTCATATATGTTATCTCTCTGATATGATGCTGCCTCATTTTATATATTCTTTATAGGTTCATAGGTTGGTACTAGGCTATCGGCCCTAAGGCCTATGCAAGCCTAGCCATAACAATTCCCTGGAAATTTCTTCCCACATTATTTACTTCTCTGGGCCCCTGTCTAGCAGGGTGACTGACATGATCCCCGGGGTGAATTTCCCATCCAATCATCAAGGTTCCTTTTGAAGAGGGCCAATGAGGCGCTCTGCTTGACATGTATTGGCAGTCTATTCCAGAATATGGGGAGTCTCTGGGTCAGGAACCTATCCCTCCAGAATGTTTTGTTCATTGTGATGATAAGGTTTAGATCCCTGGAGCGTGCGGCTCTGAGGGACTGGGATTTCTTTAAGTGGAGCATGTCCAACAGCTTAGGGTTTGACATGGCCTTGTATGTTAAGCAGAGATTGCCTCTGAGTAGACGATATACCACAGAGTATAGCTGGAGTTTTTTTCGACAGTCAGCATATAGCATCTGCTTTAGGCCTGTGATTCTTTTAGTGAGGTATTTCTGTGTCCTTTCCAGCTGTTGAAGATGTCTTGTGAGGTACATACCAAATGGGGCATTATACTCTATAATGGGTCTAATGAGGGATGAGTACAGTGGGACAATGACCTCCTTTTTTCTGGGTGAAAAGCCCTTAGTGATGAGGTGTGCCACATAGAAGGATTTCCTGACTGTTGTGGTGATGTGGTTATCGAAAGTGAGACCACTGTCCACTTGTGTCCCTAAGTCTCTCATCACACTTTTGATGTTTAGTTTCCTGCCACCTATGTGGTAGTTCATGGGTACATGTTTTTTTCCAAAGGGGATAACTATACATTTCTTGGCATTAAGCTTGAGCCCATGGCTCTGGCACCAGGTATCTGTTTCTGTAAGGCCCTTTTGTAGAATATCCACATCATTTGGGGATTCAGTAATGGCTCCCAGTTTGCAGTCAACTGCAAACTTTGTTAGTCAGAGTCCCTTAGTGTTGGCCTGTACTTCAGAGAAGTAGGTGCCAAACAAAAGTGGTCCCAGGACTGAACCCTGAAGTACTCCACTTGTCATGTGTCTGGAGCTAGATTTGGAGTTGGCTACTTTTACAGACTGGGTTCTGTCAGTAAGCCAGTTGGCAACCCATCGAGTGACGTAGGGATTTATGCCCAGCTTAGTATGTTTATCTATGATTCCAGAGTGGGGGATGGTGTCGAAGGCCTTGGCGAGGTCCAGATAGGCCGTGTGGACCACCTTACCCTCGTCCACAGCTCTGGAGACCAATTTGAACTAGTCAGTCAGATTCAGGAGACAAGATCGGCCCTTCACAAACCCTAACTGGGTGGGGTCCAGTGTTTGAAGGGTGCCAATGTCCCTGTTTATAAGTTCCATGATAATGCGTTCCATGCCCTTGCAGATCAGGCTTGTCAGACTGATGGGACGGTAGTTCCCGGGATCCAAGGCGGATCCTCCCTTGTGGAGCGGGATAACTGTAGCTGTGCGCCACTCAGACAGTATGTGGTACAATGGTTACATAGCATATGAGTCATATATTAACATGGTTGGTTAATAAGGATATTTAGAATTTGAGTCTTGTTAGGGCAGTGTGGAAGACCAGAGACAGTATGGGGTACAATGGTAACATAGCATATGGGTCATAGATTAACATGGATGGTTAATAAGGTTATATAGAATTTGAGTTTTGTTGGGGCAGAGTGGAAGACCAAGTGTAAATTGTAGGGAGGGGGATAAAAGGGAGTGCAGACTATTTACAGTATTTACAATATATACAAAAGGCAGCAGTAAGAAATAAGTAGACTCATGGAACAAAGTGTAGGAAGAAGGAGTAGTATGGATATACAATTAGTGTTGAGAGTAGAAGGCTAGGTGGGGAAAGTGCAGTTGCACTTCCTATTAGAGAATAAGTGGGAGTAGAGTAGAGTTTTGAAGTTGTTAGGGTTTTCAATCATTCGTAAGGATGGAGGTAGAGAATTCCATTTTTTGGCTAAGGAAAAGGATAGGAGGTGTTGGCCGGCTGGTTGCTTTGGTGTGTGGACACTGAGTAGGTTTAGGTGAGCAGATCTAAGTGACCTGTTAGGGGTGTAAAGTTGTAGGACGTTGGATAGTGCAGGACATTTGGAGGGGTTAAATAATAGCCTATGGGCAGTGTTAAGTTGTAGGTAGTCTAGAAGGTTGGGGAGTTCTAGCCAGTTTAGTGAATAGAGGGCTGAGCAATGGTGGGAGGTGTGTTTGGCTTTGATGGCAAATTTAGAAATTTTATTATAACAACTTTCCATTTTTGAGGAAAGGGAGGCAGATAAGTTAGTTAATAGAGGGGCGCCATACAGTAGTGAGGGAAGAAGATAGGTAGTGGCGAGTGTTTGTCTAGAAGAAGGAGAGAGATAGTGAATGTTTCTATATAGCAAGCCAAGTTTTTGATGTGTCTTCTTGATATTGAGTTGAATATGGGTGCCAAATTTTAGGTTTTCATCAATAGTGACCCCAAGTAGTTTGACATAGGCATAGATCTGAGCATTTCCATTTAGATTCTTGACATAACTATAGAATGCCTTGTGGTTGTGTTTGTAATCTTTGGCAATTTTATTTTTGTAACTAGCTTTTGAGGATTTTATGAGGGATCTCAGCTTCTTACTGAGGCTGGTGAGGGAGTTTTTTGCATCCTGGGATTTTCCTCTTTTTTGCAACAGTTTCTTCCTTCTGTTGTATAGTTTGTTTATAACAGGGGACCACCAGATTGACTTCCTTTTTTTGGAGAAGAGCATCTTGGTTCTGTTTGGGATGGCATGATTCATGCACGAGTGGATGTGCTCGTACAGTGCCTTAGTGTAGGATTCTGCAGTCAAACTTCCAGATCCCGTCTGCGTGGGTGTCGTGAAGTTTGTCACTTCTGACTTCAGTAGCATGAAGTTGGCTTTGGAAAAGTTTTTTAAGGATGCTTCCTTACTGGGGGGGTGGGGGGGGATGTGGATGTCAAGGGTGATTTGCTTATGGTTAGACCTGACCAATGAGGGGGTGACCACTGGTGTGGAGCATCTATCTCCCATGTTGGTAATGACCAGGTCTAGGATATTGGAGCCCCTGGTGGGACAATGGATTAGTTGATCCAGGGCATTGTAATTTATGAATTTCAAAAACCGTTAGGAAAAGGAGTTGGTACCCAAGTAGTTTTCCCAATTAATGGCAGGGTAGTTGAAATCACCCAGTATTAGGGTGTTTGGTTGTATCTTAATATTTTCCAGTATGTTTAGGAAGGTGTACTGAGAATCTTGGGGTATGGTGAGGGATCTGTAGCAAACTACAATTTGGATTGCAGTCTTACCTAGTGTTAGTTGCACCTGGAGAATTTCAGATGCATTGTGTTGGGCAACTAGCCTGGAGGTGTGAATATCCTTGGTGAATATGGGCACTCCTCCACCTTTAGTGTTTCGGTCTTGGTTTTGCGGCCAAAAAGTGTAGTAAGAATTGTAGCCTGGTATTGCAGGGGTGCTCTCTGGAGCCTTGAACCAGGTCTCAGTCACTGCACAGATATCGATGTTCTCCATTTTTAGGAGTGCCTCGAGAGAGTGCATTTTGAGGTTTAGACTTCTAGCATTGAGTAGCATTACCTTCAAATTTTGCATGCTTGTATCTGTTACAGTGGTGGTTTTATCCTTTGAACCTTGCCTAAAAAGGCACTATATGCAGCTGAAGAGAAGATTGAATATAATTCTTTCTGGTAATATAGCTCGTGACTATGCAAACATGATTCTAAACTAAAAAGTACCTTTACCAAAGTAATCTGTTGAATAAGAACTGATTTTTTTTTAATTAATTTTGTAGGTACAACTCCAGAAGTAATTAATTCACAAATATAATAGAAGTAATGCACAAGCAGTATACAACTGCAGCACAATTCATTTCAGCAAGATATTTTAGCAATAGCCAAAGAGTTGATGTCGTATATTGAAGATTTACCCATGGTTGATGTGGTTTTGTCATGACGGTGAAGCCCGAGTGATTAAACAAAGGCAACTGTGGGTACATCTTCAATATATCCACACCCATGAGTTGGTTATTGTTATTATACTATGACATTATTTAAGAAAGAAACTTCTCAGTTTTCTTAAATAATATCTTTGTATAATGGCCCCGTGGTTTTCTTCCACTTTGTTGATGTACTGCGCATGTATATGGGACTTACGTTACCACACTTACACAGTACATCAGTGCTTTGGAAAGCAAGTAGCAGAGAAACAAACATCTCTGTTGCTTTTTTTTGAAAAAAAACCCTGTGAAATCTGGACATTTTAGAGGTATGAGAGAGACAGGACAAAAATACAAGGAAAATCATGGATGTTTCTTTAGATTTGCATAACATACCTGATTTTCCTTGTATTTTCTCTAATCTCTGTATGTACCTCTCAACCTCTTCGCTCAAGAAAACTGCAAAGCCTTAAATAAGGGAGACAAAGCTCCCTATTGTAAATGTTGCTCTTATAAACTTAGAAAGCTGATAAAATAACAGGATTTATGCTATTGGGCATTGAGTTCCATCGCATAGCGTATATTAATAGAAGAAAGACTGGTCGGACTTCATAGGCCAGACTTTTTCTATTGGTATATGTTCGATTTTACAATGGGCACATTGTTTGGGCTGACCAATCAGTGTACACATTTTTGCTTACTAACACGCTACCATTGTATAATTCAGAATGTGTTCATTGTAAAATGTGTTAGCATTCATATGTCACAATAGCTTATCTCCTTATTATTGGTAGAATGCAAATGTTAAAAGTCATCATAATTTCATATCTTTCTAATGATAGATCACAGCTTTCCTGTACTATTTTCCAGAATATTTTTTATGAATAAAGATTTAATAAAAATAAATAATCATTATTAATAAAGTATGTACTGCTGTATTAACAAATTATGAGTCAACGTATTGTCTCCATTTCTTGTTTGTCTCTCTACCCTTCCTCTTTTTCTTCTTATTTTAATTATATATTACTTTTCTTTTTTTCTCCTTTCTCTCCAATTTATGTTCCTTTTTCCATAGGTCCAGAAGCAAGAGCAGCCTAGCCATGTACCTCAAAGGTCAGGGAATGTTCACTCTCTGCTCATCCAGGGACATCCTCAAATGTTTGGGTTGGTGCCATTCATCTTGTAGGTACCCTAGCACAGTGCAGCCTGGCAAGCTACACATACCATGCCCCTTAGGACTTGGTTGAGGATGTGGGGGAACAGGTAGTGGAGACGCATCTTCAGCCAGTCCAGGATGCCCTTCTGCAGGTGCAAGACTTGCTGCCCTGTTCAGCTCCAACCACCAAGTCACCACATGCCTCCACCCCCTCAGTATTGGGGTCCCCCACTGTATCACCATCAGGTATTAGTACCATTAAATGTCCTATGAATTGGGTAGTTCCTGGGAGGAACTCTGCTTCACTGCCCTCCTTCCCTAATCCTCTCTGCTATACCCTCTAGCATATGTCCAATCCAAACTACCCTCTTTTATTAAAAAAAAAATTGTAAAATAGGGGGTCTAGCCCCATTCAAAAATATAAACTCCCTCCTCTCCCATCTCATCAAGCATAGCCTTCTCGATGTGTTTCTTCTGTGTGTCCCTCTCTGTTATGTCTCATTCTTTCCTATATTCCCCTTTACCATCTGTCAGTGCAATCATCTGGGTGTCCACATAAGAACACTGCCATAGAAAATTCATGCAACCACTTTATCATTTGTAAAACTCAATATAACTAGCTGTGTTGCATACTGCTCAATGCAAATACCTGTTAATACTTTTAACAGGCTTGCATATAGCCACACTTGTACATAATATCCCAAAAGATCCAAATTCATCTCAGCATTGATATTTCCATGTAGTACTTCACAAAGACTTAAAACATTATGCAATCAAATTTAAGCTTTTCAAGTAATTGGGTGTCTCTTTATAAAACTTTTGCATATTTGCATCCATGGTAAATGATGTGTGCTTTGCATATTTCCATATAGGTTTAGCCTTGCTATTCGCAAGTAAGCATTATGTAAATGCAAATCAAGGGATCAAGGGACTATGACTACTACCCTGTGTCCCCACAGTCAGATTAGTAAGTAGCATGGGTAAGTGTGTGTGTGTGTGTGTGTGTGTGTGTGTGTGTGTGTGTGTGTGTGTGTGTGTGTGTGTGTGTGTGTGTGTGTGTATATATATATATATATATATATATGTGTGTGTGTGTGTGTGTGTGTGTGTGTGTGTGTGTGTGTGTGTGTGTGTGTGTGTGTGTGTGTGTGTGAGTGTCTGTGGGTGTGCATAAAATTCTTCAATGTGACAATCTGACCAGTTCTCTTCTGTAAACTAAAATTTGTTGATGCAGACATCAGTGATCTGTCCTGGTCTTCCTTTTTGATGACCGGGCTGACCAACTGAAGGAGGAAAATAGAGGATAATATATAAGATTCTTCCAAATTTGCTCAGTGATCTCTTGAGAAGACTCTCCATCAATGGCATACACCAGAAAAAGGCATGCAGACTGCCATGACATAGCTCACCCTGAATTCTGAATTAAACACAACCTCATCTGTGCCACTCCCTAAAGGCACACACCAGTAGCCAGGGTCATTGCTTCAGCAGAATAAATGCTGAAGCATACATTTTAAACACCCCAATGAGGAAGCTGCAGTGTGCCTTTCCTAGGAGTGCAGGAATCCAGAACTCAGGAGCTGTGCCTGACACCATTATTTTTGGCTTTGTCCAGATTTTTTGTGCTTAGAGGTTGACAGATATGGTTCTGATCCATTTACTCCTTAACTTTGATTATGGCATTGACCTGCTATCAGCTTGTCACGGAGTACAGTATTAGTGGGAGTAACATCTGGGATATCAGAAGTAAAAATATGTTTGCTAAAAAGGAAAAGGAAAGACTCATTATGTGAATCTTTATCCCAGCTCTTGGGCATCCCCTATCTGACTTTATTTACAACATCTGCTAACAAAATGCATAGACTGCAAACTGTACAAAACGAAAGCTACAGATTCATAACTGGTGTAAAAAGGAGGCAATATAACTGTCTCACTTTCAGCAGTACAGACCTGACATCAGCCTTTCAGCCAGCATTGGAAGAACTGAGAGTAGACTCAAAGCAAGATGATCAGTGAACCAGTGATTTAAACTGAGGTGGGATCAAAAAAGAAACTGGGAAATCAGTTTCAGAAGTGGTTCTTGGGGGAACAAATATACTAGAAATATTGCATTCATAAGTGGAAGAGAGACACAGGCTGAATACCTCACTAGCCTTTGAATGTCATAGGCTTGGAAGCTACTAAAATAGTGGACTTGCAAGTTGGAAGAGAATTTTGCCACTGTCTGGCCTCCTGGTCCCTTGCTGTGTCTTTATCCATGTCTGGCCTAAGGTCACATGTGGAAACATCGTCCAAATCTCCTTACTGGCTTGTTCCCACTGCAGCCATTCTGCAATGCCAGGGAAGGCCTACACTTTGTTTTGCTGTACATGTAGTATTGTGATGTCTTTCATATTTATATGTCAAGTGGTCAGGTTAAAGCCCTGGCTCTTGTTAGAATGTTGGCCCCTGTGCTCCTTCCCCAGACTGTAGATGCAGCTCATGATGACAGTATGGAACTGCAAGCTCACCTTGAAGATTTGAAATGCTTTTTCAGTACAAAACATTTGAACTTTCCTAATAAGGACATTAGGACTGACATTTGAACTCTGTTAGTGGTCAGAAGGAACAAGGTAGTGTAGAACTGGGCATGATCTTCCTTCTTCTTGTGCTTATGTCACGCCATATGCCAGAAGGGGGTTATACACTCATCATAGGTTCAGAGATTAGCACTAAGCTAATTGCCCTTGCGAGCCATTTTCAGCCTAGCCAGTCATCCCTTGTGAGACTCAAGCCCTGCACTTTGTGTTTGTAAGGCAAACACCTTAACCATTAGGCCACCCACCCAACCTCCCCAACTAAAAAATCCTCAAGACACATGATGCTGGCTGACAGCTGTAAGGAAAGGTGTATATCAGCTAATATCCACTGCAGATTGCCCCTCAAAATAAGATCATTACAGCTATCAGCTGTGTTAGTGAACACACCAGCAAAACAAGTAACAAAAAGCAGTTACACATAAAATATAAAGAGAGCTAAAACACTAGAGATTTGCATTTGAACCAGGTAGAACTAAATGAACAGCAGGTTAGATCATCGAAGAGAGGAAAAACAGAGCAATTTCACTGAATATAAAGAACAATATTTCTTTAAAATAATAAAAATTACATCGAAGAAACATTTTTGCTTTTTTAATTTGAGGTTTAATCCAGGTGCTATTTATGATATATGCCTTTTATTCCCCTTTGTATTCATCCTCATGACTGTCTGTGACATGCTTATATTAGATAACAGATGAAAATGTGGCTAAGTATTGTCAGAAGGAAACAATGGGGAGCACAAAAAACATTGCTGGTAGAAAATATAAAGTTATTTGTTCGCAGATGATGTGATCTGCATGGAAAAGAACTGCAACAATGGGGACCTTATTTTTGCACAGCCTAAGACATGATAATGATTTAAAGATGGGTTACTGAAACAGCACAGGATCTGCACCATTCAACAAATAAAGAAAGTCTGCAGGATAACTTAAGCATTCACATTCTTGCTGGGACACAGCATGGTTGTAGATGGAGGAACTTTTCAGGTAAAGAGGTAAACTAAAACAAAATAATATTTGAGGATGCATGGCAATGGTTCACGTGGGATGTATGGAAGTATTACAGTTATACAGAAAGTTGTAGATACATGGAATTTCTTTCCTTATGAAGTTTCCAGTCGAAACAGGGATGCAATCTAAAAATATATGGCACAGTTATAGAATAATATAGCAGGATGTTGAAAGACATAGGACATTGATTAGCTGGAATCCTTAGCTTGCCATTTAAATGGGACAATGGCAGACTGGGTCGGTCAAACAATCCTGTCTGTTATCAGATCTTATCATTTCCATGACCTTAACAAAATGAGCACCTGGGAATCGTTAATGAAATACGGCGACTACAGAAATGTAAGGAGAAAACTGCACAAGTTATTTTTCTTTTAAATTCAGTGAATCAATGACCAGGTTTATAGAAATTATATTAAATGCTCTGAAAATTGCTAGTGAACTCATTAAGTAAAAAAAGCAGGGCATTTCCAGCACACAATGGATGATACATACAAACTCACAAGGAAAACAAATTCCCAAAAGACAGTAAATGCATACTTGCTGAGGTAAAACCATCACAGATGGTTAGGTGAGATAACTTGTCCTTCCGAGCCTGAATAGTCAGTATTTCTAAATCACTTTCACCTGTTTAAAGGTATTAATCCCAGACAGAAAACGTATGTGCACTTAAGCAAATAAAACTGAAGATCTCCTGTAAAAGCAAGCTGTAACTCTGAATATGTTCATTAGGTGTCTGATGAGTGTTGACATGTCAGTATACTTATGGAATGTTGTGGTTATTGGCAAACACTTTAATTATTTTTATTTTGTTTCCTTTCTTTTATACGTGTACTTTCATGATGTCTTTCAAGTTTATTTGTAATGTTTTTCATGTACATTTTTAATTAGCTTTTTTTTTTCATTTTAGTATGCATCAGTATACTGTGCCAATAACATCACAAGTAAAATTGTTATGAGTACTCTTTATATAGATGAACAACAGACTTGTATGAATGAACCATTATTATAACATAAGGAAGTCAGCCAATCAGAAGAGAAGACAAAGATTTACCTGCAATGGTAAATTTTGAACTACACTATGAGAATGAGGTCCAGTGGTCCATCTTAATCCACCAATAAAACATCCCACTGATTTCCACTGAAACTTTCATATCAGCTGTGTGATGCATCAAAAATATAATTGGCTTAACATCACATACCTGCCCGCAGGCTCAATACAACACTTTCAACCACCAGTCCCCATCTGGGGGATTTACATGATGGTAAGTGATTAGCAGAGAAAATTCCAGTAGGGTCCAATATGTTAGTAACCTCAGTGCGACTGCTCATCAGGTCTGTAGTCATATGGAGTATGCAGAGAGGACTCACAAACATGACTCCAGCCCTGGTCTGTACTCATATGAAGTGTGCCGGGTGTACTTACAAACATTACTCCTTCCCTGTGCCAAGTCTGTACTCATATGGAGTATGCAGAGAGGACTCACAAACATGACTACAGCCCTGGTCTGTACTCATATGAAGTGTGCAGGGTGTACTTACAAACATTACTCCTTCCCTGTACCAAGTCTGTACTCATATGATGTGTGCTGAGAATACTTATAAACATTACTCCTTCCCTGTACCAAGTCTGCACTCACATGAAGTGTGCTTACAAACATTACTACAGCCCCTGTACAAGATCAGTATTCAAATAAAGTGTGCAGAGAGTACTTACAAACATTACGCTAGCTCCTGTACCAGGTCTGTATTCATATGGAGCATGCAAAGAGTACTTACAAACATTATGCCTAGCCCTGTACTAGGTCTGTACACTTGTGAAGTGTACAGAGAGTTACTACTGTACCAGGTCTGTATTCATATGGAGTGTGCAGAGAGTACTTACAAACATAACTACTGTCGCTGTGGCTAATACCCCCCAAATCATACTGGTCACTTGTGTCCTTACTATTTCTTATCAGTTGCTTCCCCTTCCATAGCTTATTTTGGAAGAAACAAACAGCTGTGGCATGCAACCATTTAATATGTTAAAGTACAGATTTTAGAGAACACCAGAAGTTGCATATGTACCTAAGACAGAAGTCCCTCATTTCTACCAGGTGCAGTAAATCAGACAAATATGTGGCATTCCTTAAGACTGTCAGTTCATTTTTTGATTGAGTGGTATCATCACATATGTGTAAGCACAGTAGCAGAAAAGTGTGTGATACACATAACTGATGAAACTGTGGGCAGCAATGGTAACTTTTTGTGCCACCAACAACTGATTATTTTGTGTCAGAGGCTACTGCATGCATGTCACATAATCTGTGGCACTGCACACTGTCAGAGCAGCTTTAGGAACAGTGTTGGGAATATTAGATGTGGCTGCCTTTGTAATTCTGAGACTTGGAGTTGTGAGCCGCAGAGTTAACCAAAAATACTACAAAAAAAGTGAAGGAGAAAAGAGAGCTGCAAATATCGCTGTTGCCCTTGAAAGTTATTTTTGCAGGGGTGAGCACCCTGCATCTGCAGTGTGCAATTGAGATAGCCATGCATCAGTGAAAAGGGAATACGCTAACTTAATATATGCATGTATTTTTGTTCATTCAGTCTCAGTGTTCCAGGACTCTCACCAATAAGTCTCGGACACCCAAATACTTACCTGTTAAGTGCATATTTTCACTTGTGGTTCCTGTATTATGGCTGCTGCTGTCTATATTTCATATATTGTATGTGGTGCAGAGACAATATGATGCATTACTGTGCACTTTATTGTAGCTGTTGTATCTGTAAAGTTGCATTTGTTTCAGTATGGTACTGAGCACTGTTCATATTTAAGGATTGCACAGGGTACCTGCACTACTCCACTGACGATATTAAATGCCCTACACTTTCAAGTAATTTGCTGAGATGGAGTAGTGATTTGCCTTCAGTGTTGCCCCTCCACAGTGGTACCCCATTTTTTTAAGAATCCTATTGGTGAAATAATGCAGTCAATAAACTAAACTTTAATATTCTTAATGGTAGGGCAACATTTGCTTTCAATGATGGCAGGTTTTGGCAAGTTTGCAGTTGTATGTGAAGATTTTTTTTCTGTTATAAATCTGGAATATGGGCAGGGCATGCTGTTTATAACAGCAGCTTTAAACTTGTCATACGAGCAGTAGTAATGTAAACATCTATAAAAATATATGACATTCTGAATAAACAATAAAGAGATGAAATCATATAAAATAAAGTATTATTTCTGAAAAATTGTTTCAATAACATTAACAACGTGAAGTAATATACTGTTCATAACACACAGCAGCATTGCACGTCAGTCTTGACAGAGATGTCACTTTATAAAACATGCTTTTTCTGAATATACAATGATACATTCAAGATCATATCTGTGTGAAAATAGTATTGTTTCATTTACATAAGCTACCACACAGCTAGGTGACTAGTACACCTACTAACAAACCAACATGTCAAAATAACAGGGTTCCTAATTCTGGGCAAGCACCACTCATAGTGAACTGAAAATGAAATGTTGTATATCACTGATCCATTAATCCAGCCATAACCCCTTTTTTTCTCATTTTTGTTTGCACATGGAGTCAGGTGTCACATCAAGAGCCATCATCTAGAGCCAATGTTCACACCACTAGGTGGCTAGCCCTGCTGCAGTTGTTCTTCTGTAACACACATGCATGCACACTCACACTGCCAATTTAGAGTGTCCCGTAAACATACTGCATGCCTTTGGGGTGTGGGAGGAAACAGGAATACCTGGAGAAAACCCACATTAGTGCAGAAAGAACATGCAGACTCCACACAAAAGGCACCCCAGCTGAGAATTGTAATGGAAAACCTCTGGCTGTGAGGTAACACCACTACCTGATACTTGTGTGTAATATGAAAGGTCATTACAGATGCATCACAACTTGGATTTTTTTTTGTAGAGATTCTTTATAAATGTGATCTACCCAGTAGGTTCCCTATCAGAAGAGCGAACGCTGAAAATAGCGAACGCCCTTCTGTCGAACTGTAAAGTTTGAAAGCTGAGAATGTCAAAATCACGGAACAGCAATTTTTTTGCCAGGGAAAAAAAACACTGGACCGTTCTCGGGACTTTGCTGTTTTCTCCACTGTGGTGCGATCTCGGAGTTGATATATTTAAGTTGGGGGGGGGGGGCTCAGCCCCCCACTTTATTTTGTTTGTATATATATATATATATATATATATATATATATATATATATATATATATATATATATATATTTTTTTTTTGGATCAGCAAATGTTTTCCCAGGGAAACTTTGACATTTTTGGCTTTTGAACTTTATAGTTCGACAGAATAGCGTTCACTATTTTTAGCATTTGCTGCTCAGATATAGACACACCCAGTAGGGCTAATCCAGTCAAAAAAGTATGATTAAGGAAGCAGACAACTGAATAAAGAAATTCATACCTCTTATGCAGTCTAAAATCAGTTGTTCCAGTGCAAGTCACCCTTAAAATCTTGATGCAACTTATTTTTAATGTCCCCTAGGAAATTAAATCTTAAAGTAGCTGTCTTTATCATTTCTATTTCACACCAACAATATGAAACACATATCTGCACCCATGTGTATTGCACAACTTAAATATAAAAAACACATAACTGAACCCCTGTAACAAGAATTCTGCAAACTGTTATGCAAGTTTTTAAGAGGGCCTAAAATGGTGCCACACAATAGTTCTTGGGCATCTTAACTACTTGACTCATAAGGTTCAGTTGTAAGCTTTCTCTTTCTTCAAGAATTGGAGATTTTCTCTCCTTATATCCTATATACTGAAAAGTTCCCCAATATCATATTTTCACAGCTTTTAGAGTAAATTCCTATGTTGGCAGGTTTAATGCTTATGTATAAAATGGCTTGGTTTTGCTTATCCTAGCTATAAGAAATTAAGAAGGGAAAACCTTGGTATCTGTAAGATGAGGTCCCATAAGGGCATAATACCCAAACAGACCCTCTTGATGAGCTCCATCAGCATTGCATGACCATTTCTACCACATATTAGATCAATATCCATGCTACAGCCCCTGACATCTGCTAATGTCACTCAAAAGAAAGCATCAGTCATTTGCATAAAGTTGTCAAATGTCAAGCTACCTGACCACAATTAGTCCTTGTTGTCAAATCACCAGGCCACATGACTTCATCTTCCCAGCAAGCACTATAGTCTTAAGTTATATATGAATTTGTGAAACATCTGCAGCAATAAAGGGAGAAGCATTTTTTCTTACTTTATGGCAGGCTAAGGACTCCATTATTCTTTTTAAACTCATTTGTACAAGATCTTTGAACCTAGGAATGACTGCCTAAAATTCAGGAGGCATCCAAACTAATAACCCCCTCCCCCACCTGGGAGTACTGTCCACTATTTATTCTACTTTACAGCAGACTGGGAAAACATTGCCGAAAATCAGTAGGAGTTAGCTATGGAAAGGTGAAGTCACTCTCAGGAACTGTGAGCCTCTGTCCATGATCTCATCAAGCAGGAGACCTACTATGGTTTACAGAACTAGAGACTGAAGCATAATCCTTCTACAGATATCAGCAATTGAGTGGATACTTCTGGAACAGGAAAGGAGGATGGACTTCTGGAACAGGAAAGGAGGATGGTCAATATGACTGAGTGGGCACTTCTGGAACAGGACAGGAGGATGGTCTATGTGATTCAATGGGTACTTCTGAAACAGGAAAGGAGGATGGTCTATGTGACTGAGTGAGTACTACTGGAGCAGGAAAGGAGGATGGTCAATGTATCAGTGAGTACTTCTGGAGCAGGAAAGGAGGATGGTCAATGTATCAGTGGGTACTTCTGGAGCAGAAAAGGAGGATGGTCTATGTGACTGAGTGAGTACTTCTGGAGCAGGAAAGGAGGATGGTCAATGTATCAGTGAGCACTTCTGGAGTAGGAAAGGAGGATGGTCAATGTATCAGTGGGTACTTCTGGAGCAGAAAAGGAGGATGGTCTATGTGCTACTCATGACAGTTTCTTTTTACAAAGAAAAACATGTGATTCAGACCAATTCATAATTTAAAGTACCTTCAGCTACTATTAAATATTCAATGGTCACATTTCAGTGCTTTAGGCTGCTCTTTATCTTTTGCCAGTTTGTTGCATAATAGGTTCATAGGTTCATAGATTAGTACTAGGCTAACTGCCCTTGTGGGCCATTTTAAGCCTAGCCAATTACCCCATGTAAAAATCAAACCCTGTACCTTGTGTCTATAAGGTAAGCACCTTAACCATTATACCAACCTGCCACCCAAAATTACACCTATGCCCTATTTCAAACCTAGGTCCATTGCACCTGCAGAACAGTACATCAACCCACCAAGCCACACAGCAAGTTTGATAAATATGATTGACACCAATAGTCACAGTACTACCACTTATTAATGTCTCTCTAACTTCCCCCCAAGCATTTTGTGTTGGTGATGGAGGCATTTCACAGTATTCAGATGATTAGCTATTGGCATCTCCTGTTCAGAGCTCTGAAACTTTGGATCTCTCATAGCTCCTGCTATGGATCCAGTCTTTAGGAACTTTTAACCACCAGGATTAATCATACCAAGTCCTAGTACAGACTGTTCAAATTTATAATTGTGGCCCTGAACATCACATGTTTCAGGACATTTCCATTAATGGACTTGACTCTGTGAATGAACTGTTCCCACATGCATATGCTCCGCCATCTTCAGGGATTTATTGTTACATGTGCCTTCCATCAATACATTAAGGACCTGAAGTGGGTTGTGCATTATTAATGGCTGGAGAACCATCACAACCTATAAAATCTAATGATATGGTACTCCTGTTAGTATACTCAAAGTTGGCAGACTTTTCTGCTTCACGTGGTGGTGGGATACTTATTCCTCTCCACATTTAAAGCACCTTGTTTTTTCTTTTCTAATACCACCTAAAAAGGCATGAGCAGTTCACTTAGAATAGCTCTAGGTTCTGGATCTTTCTAGAGAGGGTTCTGCAAAGAAATGTTTTGGAGTGGAGCAAAACATTTTAATCCTTTCAGGCATATTTATTTTTCCATAACCTCATTAAAACAGTATACACTGAGTCTATAGTGGGATGTCTGAAGGATCAAGCTGGTTCCTGGCTCTGCTCCTTTCAGAGGGAAGCACTTGACATCTGTGAAAAGATGGTGACAATCCACCTATCCTTTATAAGGTGGATAACATTGTAACAGACAAAGACTGTTTAGAAGTTACACTTGGTTGTCATCCACATTTTGTCTCTGACATTCATATTAAACCAGATAATGAAAAGAATCTCTCCAATTGATGGGATCAACCAGAAACAAATCAGTAGTGTGTGGTTAATCTGTTTGACAATGCAATTTGAATTTATTTATTATTTACTTGCAGTTTAATTGGCATACTGACCCTTTTCAACATGACACAGGTAAATTAAATATTATAAGTTTAGGTTTAACAATGATGTATATAGTCATTAGATGCATTAAAGCTTAGCAGTGGAATATGCAGTAAACAGATGAATTATATATAAGGCAATAAGGCTTAAATAAAATATAATAGCAATGAATTAAATGCATTAGGTGAAAATTTCAGTTAGAACAAAAACATATGACATTACTTTGAAGGTTCACATGACAAGAAAAAAAAACATTATTTTCCAGTGTATGGAAAGTTATTCTCTTCTATTCAGATTATGTTTGCACCCCATATGCAAAACCTCTGGTACCTATAAAATTGCCCAGATTGTGGCCCCAGAAAAACCATGGACACTACTAAAACTTTTCAGTCAAAATATTGTGGTCTACATTACCTGTTTATTCTTTAAGTATTTTTTGACTACAATCAATTTGGCGCTCAGCATAAGATCACCCAAGGAATCCTCCTCATGGGGCCATGGCCTCTTATATGTCTCAGGCGCAGCAGGCAGAAAAAGTCCTCTAATACTTTTTGGATGAAGGTGTTAAATCGTAATGAAGTGCCATGCTTGTGAATATTATAGCTGTATTTTTTTTCACACAATGCTTTGGTACTTTCTTGTTTAAATTTTAGTTCAAATGTAAAGCGTACAATTAATAAACTAACATGTGGCTATCATGGGAAATAGAGGCATAGAGACTGTATCATGTACTCAAGTTACAAGCTGAAAGTAAATGAATTTATACTCCAATTAAGGTACAACCTACTGATAATCTAGTGCTGCTTCCTTGTGTGCTACATTAAATATACACACACACACACACACACACACACACACACACACACACACACACACACTTGCGAGCGCGTGGGTGTAAATAATGAGGTAATATTTCTAATGGTATATATCCATCATATACCTAATTTTTATTTATTTATTTATCTATTGTTTTCCTCTGCACAGGACTTCACCTGACGGCTCCTCTACCTGTACATCTCTGGCCCATTTGTTCCATGGGTGCAAGACATGGGCATTCTTGGGCTAGGTGAAAGCTTTGTGGCCCATTTTTTCCTGCCTGAGAAGCCTCATCAGCCCATTCCTTCTCATTGGTAACAGTCACATAGTATGGAATAGGCAAACATTCTAGTCCTACAGAGCAGCTTTTTCTCACAGTAGAACTCCCCCATCCCACTCAACAGGATGCAGAGCTGTGCTGCATGTTGCCTCTGGGATAGCATTCCTCTGGATCCTAATTCCATCCAGTCACCATGTGCATCTGTACCATGGCAAGGCATGGCCATAGGCTTATAATTTAGAGGTGTAACACCCCTTACAGCCTGTAGGTATCACCCAAGTTATAGGCTACAGACACCCCCCACCCCGGAAAAGGCATGCTGGCAGGAGAAACTCACTCCCATTGTCTTGTTAGCCATTTATTTTCATAAAGTAGTAGTACAGTCCAAATTATCTTACATGGTTCATTTTAGTTTCTCTTATCACATTCATCTGTTGTTAGGCAGATTAAATTCGGCATAAGATGAGAGTTTAGCACAAACTTGCTCTCTGTCAACTTAGAGATGTATCCTTTTCCTTAACTGCAAAAAACAGTCTTGTCAGCATTAACTGTACTCTGTAAACTCGGCTAACATCTATCTGCAGTCTCTAAAAGAAATAGATCTCTGCAGTTCATTCAGTTGCATTGCAAAGAACATTCATTATTGGTCTGTCTTGTACTGCTGCCTATTCAATTGTATTTCTTTACAACACACATAAAAAGCATTTAAAAATTACTCTATAAAGGCAACTACACAATACATGCTCAGAGAAAAAAAATGACATAGTCAGCAATTGTCTAATAAAAAAGGACAGATTTTTTTCATTGATATTTAATATGGGGCCTCTTTAGGAGTTCAGTGCAACTCATAATAGGTCAAGGATTAGCCAGTTGTCATAGTAGCTGTTGTACAAGTTGGGTATCTTTTTATATGCCCCCTATGATTAAAGAAGTATCTGAAAAAGCTTCTATGTAAAATAAAATGTATTGCCAGGAGATAAGTACTACCTGTAGTTATCCATATGGATTGGAATTATTATTTGCGCATTGTGCTGCATATCAGAGCATTAAAAAATTGAATATGTTTTATACAGTTTCTTTACTTGGGTGAAAGAAGATATTTTTTCCACTTTCGCCCAACATAAAACATCATTGTATGACCTTGGGTAATGTTTTGTGGCTTCCTGTAAAAGCTAAGAGCACCCTGATTCTAAGTACTTTTGTTATTAAATTGCTACTTTTAGACCATTGCTCACTGCTTGTAAGGAAGCTTGAAGTATCACCAAAAATTATTCATTGTGATCTTCTGAGCCAGGTGTCCTACCTGTAAGAAGGTCACCATTTTACACAATGACTAAGGTAAGAGCCTTTAAGAAAGTAATACAAACTAGCTGGAACTTCTACGACTAATAATGCTACTATTACTACTACTGCTACTTTTTCTACTAATTCTACTACTACTGCTGCTACTACTGCTACTATTGCTACTACTACTACTTCCGCTATTACTACCACTACTATCGCTATTACTACTATTAGTACTACTACTATTGCTACTACTACTTCTACTACTTCTACTACTGCTACTACTACTGCTACTATTGCTACTAATACTGTTACTACTAGTACTGCTATTACTACTACCATTACTATTGCTACTACTACTATTACTACTACTACTATTGCTACTACTACTACTATTATTACTACTACTATTGCCACTACTGCCACTATTACTACTACTACTATTATATCTACTATTACTACTACTTCTGCCACTAATATTACTACAGGCAGATATTAATGGAACAAGATAGTTTAAAGTGCATGTTTCAAAAGTAGGGTTTGGCGTAATGGTTAAGGTTTTCACCTCATATACATAAGATGCAGAGTTTGATTCTGACCTTAAATTATTGGTCAGACTTAAAATGGCCCTTCAGGGCAGTTAGCCTGGCATTCGCCTATGAACATGTTAGTTCATAGGATAATGAAAGCATATATGTTGTCAAATAGAATTTGGATTCTGCAGTTATTCCAACTGTGGCCTCCAGTCTTCACTTTTTAGATGTGAGCTGGAGAGGAAAGACAACATTTTTTTTTCCTCGGGAAATAACGTGGTTTACAAACAGGTTCTGAAAATGCCACAACAACCAGATTTGGATTATCAGGTTATAAATGATAAGCTGTTAGACGACTGCAGTGGTTATGTATAAGACCTAAAAGACAGCCCAGTGGGCAATGTTAATGTCATTAACTGGACTGGTTCCACTGCAAGGTGTGTAAACAGAAATATGCATCACAAAACCTATGAAAGAAATAGTACCGATAAGCTAGTTACAAAATACTTACACACCATTTACAAAATACTTCAGGGGGTCATTGGAAATATAGCACTGCATTTAGTGTACTATTCTCATGGCCTTAATAGGCTTATTTTGCCCCTATATGTAGACATGAGACCATTACAGTTTCAGAAACAAGTTAATACCACTCCATCTTTAAAATACATAATCTTTATTTTTCGGATATAATCATCTACAGGGTTTTTTATGTCTTCCTTTCTTGTACTCCGTTACATACACAGACGACTTTAAGATTATTATTATTAGTGTTTCCAGTTATTCTCAGTGAGCAGCACCTCAGTTTATTACAACATCCTTAATCCATTTCTTGTTTTAACATTTAACAATGCCTTCTGTATTCCTGTATACCCCATGTAAATATATTATTTGTTCCCTTATTTTGCTTAAATAAGACATGACTATTTTTTATTTTGCTTTATGCCATTCATGGTAACTTGTTATTGCCATATGTATTTTCCAGATTCTTTACTCGAGAGTAATTTTCATAAATCAAGGGACGGAAAGGAGAAGAACAATCTGACTGGGAAATGACCAATCTGAACAGACTCCCAGAGTGAGCCAGATGCTCCTCACCATCAGATGATGTTCTTCGTGGATGTGGTCCTTTTACTCTACAGCTGCTAATCTCTTCAAGTTCTATCTCAGCTTCTGTTTCCAAATGAAACGTCAAGACCAGGCCTTGGTACATAAGCTTTAATGTTGTTAGCAATATAAAACAGGATTTTATATTATTGTGTCAAAAGATTATGCTTAAGGCAGAAATGTTTATTCTTACCTCATCTTTTTAATTATGAATATTTTTTTGCATCATAATAGTTACTCCTTCATTAGTGCATTTCACTAGAAACTGAAGTTTACATTTTTAAAAGGGAATATTGCTTTTATTATTACGTTCTTGACATCTGATTGTAATTTGATAGAATCTGTACAAGGGCAGGACTCCTGCTGGCCCTTGGAGAGATCTAGAACTCCAGAACAGATTTTCTAGATGGTGATTTCCATCTCTTGTTGATTACCAAATTGCTTAGAAACTCCACTTCGAAAAAAAAAAAAAAAGACGATTCTTTCTTTTTACTCTTAATTTCTGGTTCATCATTCTGTAAGTGTAGAATATTTTTGACAGGTTTATGATTTTTGATGGGTAATTTTTGTGTTTTATTTTTGAATTCAGGATCTCTTTTTATGTGCAGAGTTGTGATCACAAATCTGAAAAGTTTGTTGATATTTGTATTTGATTGTGTTGACCAGTGTGGCTGTCGACAATAGTGCTTTTAAATGAAATAGGTCAATGTGTTGCACTTTGTCCAATTTGATCTTTGCTGAAAGGTAATCAACTACTATATGGTTTGCTGACAAGTGGTCAAATGTTTTCTTTCGATGATCAGAAAAAAAGCCAGTACAGCTGATTGAAAATCAACTTATCTCATGAACTGCTTTTTTTTTTCTGTGTGACATTGTGGTACAGTACTGTCCAGTAATGGGTTTGACATAATGGTTAAGGTCTTCACCTCATAAACACAAAATACAGGATTGATTCTAATGCTCAGTTATTGGCTAGACTTAAAATGTCTCTTTAGGGCAGTTAGCTTAGTAGAGGTTGAGGGTTAGGGGTTGGCATAATGGTTAAAGTGTTTACCTAAAGGATAAAAAGTGCAGGGTTTGAGTCTCATCGAGGGAAATTGGCTAGGCTTAAAATGATTCACATGGGCAGCTAGCCTAGTACTTAGCTATGAACCTATAGGTATGGATAGAGGAACCTGTCCTTTCCCACTCCACTGCAGTGCAATCTCAGATTAGGTATACATGGTTAGTAGGGGTACTGGGAATGCTGGGGAACTTGCCCCCTGCAAAAAATAGTTTTAGATTTCTTGTTTTTCATTTGGCTGCTGATGAAAAAATGTGTTTGATCACTTACCATTCAACGTGTTAAATGTTTGATATACAGACATACATCTATATAAATAATTATGTTCCCTATATTCAAAGAATCACTTTGTTGACCATATGAATATTGAGTCCTTATCATTACAACCCATTCCTTTAAACACTGGAAGGTGCTTTAGGGGCCAGCAGAAGAGCTACATCTGTCCTCTTTGTACACCCACTCAGCACTGGACTTGATCATTTCAAGGTCCACATTCAAGCAAATGCAGAAGATATATATATATATATATATATATATATATATATATATATATATATATATATATATATATGGTTCCACTTCATATAATCGAATTATCATTTCATCGAATTGCAAACCATCGAGACCAAATTGTCGAAAACCCATTTCATCGAATCTCAAATCATTGAAAACTATGAAGCAACTACAAATAACATCCTAGACACTTTGTACTATGTGTATGCAGGGGGGCAAGCCCCCCTGCACCCCACATCCCCCCGTAATTAAATATACCAACTCCAAGGTTGCACTACAGTGGGGGAAAAAGGTAATTTCCTAACCCCACTGTAGTGCCCCCCTGCATAAATGTAGTAAAAACATTGTGGAATGTGATTTGTAGTTGGTTCATAGTTTTCAATGATTTGAGATTCGATGAAATGAGTTTTCGATGATATGGGTTTTCGACGATTTGGTCTCGATGGTTTGCAATTCGATTAAATGATAATTCGATGATATGAAGTGGAACCACATATATCTATATATATATATATATATATATATATATATATATATATATATATATATAAAATTATGCAATTGACACAACTTTCTTTTTAATTTGAATGTTTAGAAATTTTTATATTTTACTCTCATTGCACATGTATTTATTATACATTTTGTTGTTTTAAAATCTATTTCACCTTGAAATTTGTTAAAAAATCTGTGTATGATACATACACATACACACACACACACACACACACACATATATATATATATATATATATATATATATATACACACACACACACACATATATATATATATATATATATATATATATATACACACACACACACACACACACACACACACATATATATATATATATATATATATATATATATATACACACACACACACACACACACACACACACACACACATATATATATATATACACACACACACACACACACACACACACACACACACACACACACACACATATATATATATATATATATATACACACACACACACACACACACACACACACACACACACACACACACATATATATATATATACACACACACACACACACACACACACACACACACACACACATATATATATATATACACACACACACACACACACACACACACACACACACACACATATATATATATATATACACACACACACACACACACACACACACACACACATATATATATATATATATATATATATATATATATACACACACACACACACACACACACACACACACACACACACACACACACACACACACACACACACACACTCACACTCACACTCACACGTATTATATACACAGCAGGTATATTAATACAAGGTTGGCAGCTGGGTATTAACAGTTCCACATTGTCTTCTAGGCTTTTAGGGTCTTGAACATGCTGTATGTGGGCATTTTCCATTTCTGGCAAAGTGTCTTCATTAAAGATGCTTCTTTCCACAGCAGATAATTCAATATAAAAAGCAACAAGATAAAACCAATGACACTCAAAAATACTTCAGTCTTGCTATTTCCAAGAATCACAGAACCATTTCATCCCATTGAGCTTTGCCTGGCCTTGTCCTCATTATTAATCATTTTATCTTTACAAACAGTGATACTTTCCGGTTTTTCATTTATTACAGTTATCAAATAGTTTTGCAAACAAAATCAGTATATTATGCCTCTGCCTAGAATTTGAGCACCAGAAAATCTTCACAGGAGTTTCTGCAGCATTCCTTCTGGGTCACACAAAAGCTCTTAAGTATGATTTTCTTGTCCAGTAAAAAGTCTTCAACTACCTCATAGTTCTTTATCTCAGTTCACTGCAGTGTGCTCGACTGGTGTTATGACTAGCACACTGACACATGCATTCAAAAATCTCAGACTAGGCAAAGTGAGTCATGTGTAGCTTATTGGGATGCTCAACTCCATTAATCTACCTGTGAGATGGGCAAGAACAAGCATTCTAGCATCTCAGCGACTGCCATGTCACAATATTTATATGTACCTACATATATGGGTATATGTCTGTATGCATTCAAGTAGGTGTTTATGTGAGCACTGTGGTGCATAACTAGTAATCACACTTATATCAGATGTACATCTATCTGATCCAGCCATCTGCATCTTATCAAATTATTTTGTGTTGTGATTTGCATGCATACATACATGCATGCATGCCATCTTGCTTTGTTACCCTGTGACTCTGATATCTGTGGGTTTGCCACGATAGTGGGTAAAAAACACAGAAACACTCTGTATGTAGAATAACCTTTATGAGGTCTTTGGAGTGAGCTTTTTAGAAGAACGCATACCTGAAGATATGCTGCTGCTTACTGTGGATATCAGGTTAACAGTATAACCCATAAATAACAGTGTCTCCTGAGCTCTTCCAAACTCACATAACATACACTATTGCTCTGGTATACAGATCATCAGATCCTTGCCTTGAGCCAATATTCCTCCACAGGTTCTCTTTGAGGCTCCATCTTGTCATCTGATTTGCAACATGTCCAGAAATATCTATTTATTTTATTTATTTATTTTGCATTTGTTTACCGGGAAAGTCCAACTACACAAGAAGTCCTTTTTCAGTGGAGGCCTGGGGAGAAAAGCTCCAAGACACAGTGACTAAAAACTGAACAATTTTACATAGTGACACATAAGAGATGTAAAAACATGTGTTAATATAGCATTTCAAAATGAGACACATTACAAATTATGGATACTGATAAAGGATAGAAAAATACGCAAGTAGCTCAAGATTACTACTGAAGGGTAAAATAAAAATCAGACATGCATATCAGTTTGCGTGGGTTATTTTATATACAGGCATTACTATATTGTCTAATATATACAAGTCTGAACTTAAGATATGCTACAGGTAAATGTGTAGTGAGAAAGTAGAATAGACTAGGAGAATTTATGTTTAGTTAGCATCTAGCGCATTTGGCGTGACTTAGATAGAGATGAAAGCTATATAGGTAGCTGGTTTAAGACTGGGGCAGTAATATGGCCAGTCTGATAGGTGACTTGGTTTATTTTACTTGGTTTATTAACTAACTTCTGTTCATTGTGTTGTTAGATACTGCATTTTCTTTTTTTAAACACGTTTATTAACTTGACATAGTGCACAGTGAAATGAATACAAATACAGATCCAATGTTGTCTATTTTCATCAGTTCAAACATGTGGGTTGCTGGCCTGATGGGATCCAACCTTGGCGCTGATCTCGAGCTTATCAATTCCAAAGCTCTGACTCCTCCCCTACCCATAATACCCTAGGTTGAGTTACATATACTCAGATCTCATTTGACGCTTGAACTGTTGGGTTGCAAAGGGAGCCTGCTACTACTTTGCGAAAGTTATCTTCAGCAGTATTCTACCTCTCCTACCATGAGAGTTTCTTAACTTTCATTAATTGTTCTGTTATCATATCTTTCTGTAATATTTAGTATTTATTTAATATATATAATGGATATAGACCAGGTTCGGAGCTGAAACTTCAGTGCCAAGCTTCAGGGGAGTGATTCAACTCCAAGGTTTTTAGAGCGATCTCTTCACCTCAGGACCTTAGCTCTAGATAGCTTGGGACTGAGGTTCATTAGAGCTGAGATTTGCTTTTCCTCCCCCAGGCAGAGGGAATCACCAGCGTCATGACAACCTTGGCTTTCAAAGTTTTGAAAGGGTTTTTGGCATCTTCAAAAGTTAATGCAGTTAGTACCAATATGCTTCCAACCAAACCCCACCTGCAGTATTTTTATTCTCCTCTACATCCAGTAATACAGGGGCAACTGGTACCATAAGCTTCTGAGGGGATCTGCTTTGTCATTTCCTATCTAATTCTGACATTTCTGCTGAATCCCCCAGAAAGTGTTCCCAGGAAATGGACGTAAGTGGAAACATTTAGACTCATCACCCGAGTCTTTCATGGAAGATACTGACTTACAGGAAGGAGAGGGTTCTCCTTGCTCCCTGTCTGAAGACTTTTCCTTTGGCAACATTCTAAAATTGATGAAACAGAGAGATGGATTGTCATACTAAGACCCTTCTCTGGATGAGTCAGTATTCCTGAAGGCTTTTGATTCTAGACTAACCTTGTCCTGGGTGGTACCACCCATTGACCTCCTTATAGACCTAATGGCTCAATGGGCATAGAAGGGCTCTAATGTGGTGGAGCCCATTTCAAAGAAGGCTAATTGTATACTGTCTGTGAAGCACTGGAGTAAGGTATGATCTGTAGATGCTATGGTGGTGGCAGCAGCCACTAAGAGAGAGCTATCAGAGGAAAGTTCTTCTATGTGTGACCCTATTAGAGAGTCTAAAGAGAAAAGGAGTGACACCACCACAGATGACTGGCAAACCTGTTAAAATCCAATAAAAAGATGAACACAAATCTTTTACTGAAAACTTGAGACATGTGTGAAAGATGTGTGTTCATCTTTTTTGTTGGATTTTAACAGGTTTGTCAGTCATCTGTGGTAGTGTTACTGCTTTTCTCTTTGGATTTTGTTCTTTGTAACAGTGCACCTTCAACAGTTACAGGTTTATTTTGTTGCTTGTATTAGAGAGTCTAGGGAGATGGATAGATATGGAAAGCAGATTTACCCTTCAGCGACCTTTGCTCTCCGATCGCTGAACTATCTTGCTCATTGAACGAGATTCCAGAGAAACTTAACAAATGGGATCACCAAGTCTCTCTCAGGGGTATTGACAGCAGATGTCCAGTGGACTGTCAATTTTCAACCCTTCAATCTTCTTCAAATGTGGCCATGCATCTGCATTCTAATGCAACTGATGGTATGATGAGTGGCAGGCACTGGCATCACCATGCACCACCATGCCTGGATGTGACTATGTGACTTTGAAAAAGGCTTTAAGTTATCCTTCATTAATGCTACTTATGATGCCTCCAACTTGTTTGGACCCAAGGTCAAGGATAGACTCACTAGGAGACAGCAAGATGGCAAGACTCTGTCTGCAGTGGGAGTACATTTCAACACTCCACAAACTCTTTCACAAACATCATGACTATGACTCCAGTTACTTCAGAACCTAGAAATTTCATTAAATCTTCCAAAATGTCAGTTGACTTCAACACAAACCTCAGATTTCAGAGCATGCCACCTGAATACAAAGCTTTGAATAGTCAGCCTCACTCCAACCAGAGTTCAGTCACTACACATGACATCCCTCCTAATTATCCACCATCCAAGATCACCAACGAGATTGATCATACTTCTTTAAGGTCTCATGGCATCCACAATCCTTTTAGTTCTTCTAGCAAGATATTACTTGAGGGTAGTGCAATGGACCTTATCAGTGCAATGGACACAATCCACTCACCCTCTGCATGCAAAAATTAGAATTACACAGGTACGCAGAAACCACACCTCATGGTGGCTAAACTCCTCATTGATGACCAAAGGTCATCATTTCCAAATGGACCCTTCTACAGTGATGGTGACCACAGATGCATCCCTTCTAGGGTGGGTAGGGGGACTTTGAAGGGAAGTTGGGTGAAGGTACATAGTCGCTGAGAGAGGCCAATTTTCACATCAATATCTTGGAGATGAGGGTGGTCTTCCTAGCGTTGCAGGCATTTCAGGACCTACTCCCCAAACGTGTGATATCCATTCAAACAGACAACATGACTGTAGTATGGTACATCAAGGTCCATCAACAAACAAGGAGGAACTCATTCTTACCCCCTTTGTTGGGAAGCCATGAGTATTTGGTAGTGGGTGAAGTCTTCACAACACTTTCTAATATCAACACATCTTGGGGAGCAGAAATCTACTTATAGGCAAATTGAGCAGAACCCTTCTAATGCTTCACAGCTGGTCCCTCAATCCTGTAGTGGTATAAACAATTTTCAGTGCTGGGGCCAACCTGATGTGATCTCTTTGCTTCCCATCTGAACAACAAATGCAGCAGATACTTTTCCCTGATCTCTTCACACGGAAAGTAAGTGAAGGGATGATCTGGTCCACAGCTGGTCTCCGAGGTTCCTATATTCCTTTCTCCCATTTCATCTAATAAGCAAATTCATACAGAAAGCCACTGTTATCACTACACCCTTTTGGCCACAACACAAACTTGTCTCCCTTTATGTGACCTCTTCTAGTACATCTACCATGGATGCTGGATCATTATCCAGATCACCTATCTCATCCCTTTGGACTACCTCCTCTGGATCACATGTCCATGAAATTAACCACATGGTATCTTCAATTTTAACCTTATCGAGAAATGACAGGCTTTTTCCTTCAGTGGTCAACATTCTATCTGCTTCTCAGAAAAAATCTACCAGGAAAATTTATCACAGCAAATGGAAGAAATTTTCAGTTTGGGCCCATTATTGAAGGACTAGATCTCTTTTCAGTGCTTATGCAATCTATACTTGAATTTCTGTCTGATCTCTTTGAAAAAGGCTCCAGTTATGTAACTATTAATATTCAGTTGGCAGCTATTTCCAATTTCCATGTCGGGATTAATGATGCATCTGTTGCATCCCTTAAGATCTCCAAAGCTTTGCTTAGGGGGGCATTTTTACTAAGACCTCTCATTAGGGACCCAACACCACCATGAAACATTATCATTCTCTTACAAGCCCTTACACAACCCTACCTTTTGCACCAACTAAAAAAAGAGGACTTGAAATTCGTGTCTTGGAAAACTACTTTTCTAATTGAGATATCTTCAGCCTGGCAAATTTCAGAATTACAAGCCCTTTCATCAAACCCCTGTATCTAGTTTTCCATAAGGACATGGTTTCTCCTCAGAACTAATGCATCCTTTATCCCTCAGGTGACATCTGCTTCTAACATAAACCAATCTCTACATTTCTTGGAGCTCTTCCCAAGATTCTTCAAAAAAGGGGAACGCCTACTACATTTATTGGACATTCACAGACATTCACAGACAACTCAGATGCTATGCTAATAGAACAAAGGATTTCAGAAAAAATGACCAGTTATTCATTTCCTTTGCTAGACCAAAGTTTGGGAAAGTATTATCTAAAGTAACCATGTCAGGATAGCTTTCAGAATGTTTCTCCTTTGTATACTGAAGGAAAAACTTGCCCTTAGCCACTAAACCAAAGGCACACTCAACCAGAGCAATTTCTGCTTCTTCAGCCTTCAACAGAGGATTGTCAGTTGATATTTGAGCAGCAGCTACTTGGGCAACAGTACACACCTTTGTATCCCACTATAAGTTGGATGAACAGTCACGATCATGTTCCTCATTAAGTCCCACAATACTCTGGAATGTTCTTCCTTGATCAACCCAGCTGACAGCTTGTAATTCTGTCCCACATGTCTGAGTGGATGAAAACAGAAAACATTGGCTATGAAAGTTATGTGCTTACCATAATGTTAGATCCATGTTGTCTTATTTTCGTCTGTGTCAGACTCTGTCCCTCCATAAACCTTCCACATTGTAATCTTTAGCATCTAGATGACCAGGTGGACTTTAATTCCTGTATGAACATAGTCTCACTAGACTGATTTCCTTTCTTCAGCCACTACCATGGTACTTTGATTATTGCTTATCACAATTTTCTTTAGTTTCCCTAAGTTGTTTTTCGCTATACTCAATTCTCACACATACATGCACATATATGCATGCGCGCACACACACACACATACACACACACACACACACACACACACACACACACACACACACACACACACACACACACACCAGGGCCGGCCTTAGCTGAAACGGCGCTCTAGGCAAAGTACTGCTCTGGCGCCCCTTAAGCTCCACCCACACTGAACACAAGGAACACCCCTATTTGAGCCACGCCCACAGATGGGTCACTCCCACAAAACACTCCAGTTCTTTCCATGTTTAAATGCATGAAAATCAAAGTCATACTGTAAGACACCTTGTAGTTTAGTTGACTGCAATTGAAGGCTGAATTATCCTTAAACCTGGTTGATCTGTTGCTAGTGTAGTGTTCATCTGCAGTCATGAGACACTTTTTTGCAAAGTGCATTGATGTTTGTGTAGAAGTTCTCATTTGGTCTAGTGTAGCAGCAACTCTATTGTATGAGGAAGCTGGGAGTGTCAGAGATGTATGTAAGAGTGGTACAGGATATGTACGAGGGTAGTGTGACAGAGGTGAGGTCTGCGGTGGGAGTGACGGATGCATTTAAGGTAGAGGTGGGGTTACATCAAGGATCAGCTCTGAGCCCTTTCTTATTTGCAATGCTGATGGACAAGTTGACAGATGAGATCAGACAGGAGTCCCCGTGGATGAGATTGTGATCTGTAGTGAGAGTAGGAAACAGGTGGAGGAGACCCTGGAGAGATGGAGGTATGCTCTAGAGAGAAGAGGAATGAAGGTCAGCAGGACTAAGACAGAATATATGTGTGTGAATGAGAGGGAGGATAGAGGAATGGTGAGGATGCAAGGAGTAGAGGTGGCGAAGGTGGATGAGGTTAAATACTTGGGATCAATAGTTCAGAGTAACGGTGAGTGTGGAAGAGAGGTGAAGAAGAGAGTACAGGCAGGATGGAGTGGGTGGAGAAGAGTGTCAGGAGTGATTTGTGATAGATGACTACCAGTAAGCGTGAAAAGGAAAGTCTACAAGAGGGTAGTGAGACCAGCTATGTTATATGGGTTGGAGACAATGGCATTGACAAAAAGGCAGGAGTCAGAGCTTGACGTGGCAGAGTTGAAGATGTTAAGATTTGCACTGGGTGTGACAAGGATGTCCAGGATTAGGAATAAGTATATTAGTGGGTCAGCCCAGGTTGGAAGGTTTGGAGACAAAGCCAGAGAGGCAAGATTACATTGGTTTGGACATGTGCTGAGGAGGGATGCAGAGAATATTGGGAAAAAGATGCTAAGGATGAAGCTGCCAGGTAACAGGAAAAAAGGAAGGCCAAAGATAAGGTTTATGGATGTGGTGAGAGAGGACATGCAGGTGGTTGGTGTGACAGAGCAAGATGCAGAGGACAGGAAGAAATGGAAACAGATGATCCGCTGTGGTGACCCCTAACGGGAACAGCATAAAGAAGAAGAAGATATATATATATATATATATATATATATATATATATATATATATATATATATATATATATATATATATATATATACATACTCTAAAACAAACTAATATAAATCATCATAATCCAGTCCTCTTCTGTTGCATCACATAACATAGAAATACACAAATACTACTAAATAGTTAATTCTGAGACATGAATGTATAGATAGATTTTATAACAATGTGATTAATACTTCGTGAACACTGGAAATCAGTACAAGTTCATTTGAAAAAAAATAACTGTAGTACCGTGAGGGTAGCTTCCCTGTCTCCTGCTGCAGTATAATACTTAAAATTAGTATCTTTTCTTCCTGGGGTACAAGGTTCAAGATTCCCAGAATAGGACAATCTGGAAGATAAAACTTTTCAGAGAAAAAGGGCACCACTTTGGCATTCAGTCTCAGTCTGCCACCTTCCCCAAAGCTGTTTACAAGTAATTCCCTTGTGAACCTTGTGTAAGGTTGCTGCTATAATCACATATGGTGATTTAACACCCACTGTCTGTAATGCTATCTCCATATTGCTATTGATTACAGAGGAAAGCACTTTATTGACTGACAAGACATAACAAGCATAACTTCCTTGTTAGTTAGCAACACAAGTAGATAACGTATAACTAATCCTTTTCTTTCTCAGTGTAACTGAAACATGCTGTCCCAAATAAATATGTCTCCTTGCCAGATTAGCAACTAGTTTAACTATACAAGCACAGAGATATACAGTGATATAGAAACACGACTGCATTTCATGCCAATGGTGTAGTTTACATTCATGTTACAATAATAACTTTAAATGGCCTTAAATACTGGATAATTCTCTTCTTTGTGGTGAGACTTTTCATCTTTTCTATTAAGTGTTTACCCCAAGCAGTTGACTATAGCAAGACATACGCAATGAATACGAAAACCAAGAAAGTACATTGTTAAGTTACTAGCAGCCATTGCATTTTATTCTTGTAAGGTTGCTGCTATAATCACATATGGTGATTTAACACCCACTGTAATGCTGTTATCTCCATATTGCTATACAATGCTTGTTTTTTGAAACTTTCTTCTTTGGTCTTCCTCTGAAAGAGGCCTTCAGTGAAGTGGAACAAACCCAATTAAAATTGATTAATATGATGACGACACTCATTGTGTCTCTTTCTGTTTGTTAACCTGATCAGCCCACTATGATCTTTTTCCAGGTGTGGCTCAAAGTCATATATTTAGAATGAGTGAGAGAAATCTGTTGCCTTTTTCTTTTATGTTTGGAATGTAATTGGAATCTACTGTCAGAACAAATATTACCTTTCTGTTAATGCCTCAACTGAAAGACACCACCTCAGGAGTGTGACACACAACTCTGTGAGACACTGTAGTATCAGTAATGAAATTCAGCACTAGCAAATAATTAGCTACCCTAAGCATTGACTACTTACTGTTTTTATTAGCATCAAGGTACATACACAATCTATTGAACCACTGACACTTACAAAATAAGGAAGAACAGAGAATGCTTCCTGTTTGTGTACAAGAAAAACTCTTATTCTGCAAAATACTACTTGTGTTTTTACGATATACTTTTCAGTATTTATTCATTTATTTTTGCCTGTATTTTTAGCCCCTGTCTCTTCATCTCCCATCCCCTAATCTCCCATTCCTTCCTTCTTTCTGTCAGATATCTTAAAGGCAAACAACAGGAGAGGGAGATAAGAACCTGGGACTGAAGCCATCGTCTGTCAAGCATTAGCATATTTTCATCTGATCCTAACTACTTCACCCTCTTGGCAGTCAAAGTCAATGGAGTGTCTGCTACAACAAATGTATTGTTCATGCACATTCTTACATACCATCAATGCTTGAATAAAGCTTGATGCCCTGAATTCCTGCCTTAAGTATGTAGTGCAACATGTCAGGCTCTCCCCTAGGTGGCACTGCTCCACTTGTGTGCAAATCAGTTGGGTGGATGAACGGTGAGCCAGTGTTGGCTGCTCACTCCCATGCACAATTACTAGCCTCTATGGGCGGCGGTGAAATTTAAAAAAGAAATGTTGTTGTTGTTGTCTTTTGGCTTATCCCGGTCAGGGGTCGTCACAGCAGAACTCCGGTCCGTAAATTGTGCCCTTTTGAGGCTGGGGAGGGCGCAATTGCTAGCCTCTATGGGCGGCGGTGAAATTTAAAAAAATAAATGTTGTTGTTGTCTTTCAGCTTTTCCCGGTTAGGGCTCATCATAGCAGAACTCCGGTCCGTAAATTGCGCCCTTTTGAGGCCGGCCTGTACGGCGCCCTAAGCGGTCGCCTAGTTCACCTATGCCTAAGGCCGGCCGTGACACACACACACATTGTTTTCACAAATGAAGTTTAAAACCAAACATCTATGGGAGCAAACTCAATCTGAGTATCTGTAAATCAACCTATGGTATTATGAGTAGGGGAGGAGTTAGAGCTCTGGAACCAATAAGCTTGAGATCAGCACTTAGGTCAGATTTGAAAACCCACATGTTTGAAGCAGATGAAAATGAGACAACATGGATCTAACCTGATAGTAAGTACATCATTTTCATTTTTAAAACACCAAACAAACAATTACACCTATTTTTTCATTGTCATACATTATTCCTACATGGTTTATTTCTTAATAATTATTATGCAATTTAACATTACTTAGATTGCTCAAGTTCTGCCTTCCAAGAAATTTCACTCCTCTTCCTGAACTATTATTTCTATGTTGTTTGCTTCTTCCCATTTCTAAAGATCTGACCTCCAATTATTTTATCTCCTTTATAGTATTTAATAATTCTTTTACAATTGGTTTATCTTTTGATTTCTATTTTTAGTAATTACTTTATTAGTGGCAAACAACATTGAAATGATGTCTAGGCAATACAATTTCTGCATTCCATCTCAAATGAATAAGTTCCTTGGTTACAATAATTTGCTCCACCAACATTTCTGGCAAAGTACCCTGTAGGGAGTTTTTAAAATCTATCTGCTTCTTACATTCCCCAAAACATATTCCCATGTATCCTTGTCTTTCCCATCATACCACCAACATTTGTCTAATGGTGGAAAAATTTTTTGAAGTCTACTTGTGGTATAAAAATACCATTGTAAACAAATCCATGAACAAATCCTACAGACTTTCCATTCTCCTTTCCCACTTTTTTCTAATTTCTTCTAATTGATTCTTATAGTTATCATGCATTATTTTATATGCCCTCCTAATTACCCTTTTAAACAGGAGTTTCTGCTCTACACTCAACTATAAAGGCAACCAGACCTAGTCTTTCATTTAACTCTCCCCTATCCGTTTCTCTTTGTCTATACTCTATCAGTCCCTGGTAGGGATGGCAGCCTCCAAACCACAGTCCAAGCTTTGTTTGGCTTTATCTAAAACCAGAAAACAAATTCATAATTAGAGGGACAAATATACAAATAACCCTAAAGAACATCTCCACCAATGGCACAGTGACAAATCTCCCCTCCTGCAAACACAATTTGTAAAGTATCCACTATTTATTTAACACTTTTGTCTTTTGAAAAGACTTCATCAGATTGAATGACTCTTGTGTAACACACATATAGATAACCACAGCCAGGAAGAGACCATTACACCACTTCCTGGAGTTCACAACACACTTAAAGAATTTAAAAACAGAGTACAATAATTCCACAAGATGGCCTTATCCCATTCTGTGACTTTTCCCTTCCTAAACATTAGTCCCTTTGCTCATTTTCTCCAATAAATTCTGCTTCACTCTTGCCTATTTTCTAAGTCCCTACTTGCAGGCATCCCTATTGGTTAAACCTACTTTCCCTGTTCCCATGCTGGCTTAGTTCTCAAAATACTTTTGACTACTATGTAAATGTAATATTCTGTAAGGTTGTTATTGTTTTTGTAAAGGACTTGCATCCAAAAGCCTATTTTGCCTTATTTTGTGAACTCCAACCCTTTCCCATTTCAAAATCATTCTTCCCACTTAGATTTGTAGTTTTCTACTTACTTCATATAAATGAGCCTTAACTGTGTAGCTCTAAAGTATCCCTTCAAATCTGGTAATCCTAAACCACCTTGTTCAATAGGGAGAAACAACTTATCCCTTTTAACTGTTGGTCCCTTTCCCTCCCAAATAAATTTCTTCAATTCTTTATTAATTATGATCCACAACTTCTCTTTTGGTTGATAAAATTATGTCTGACCTGTATATAGTATTAAAGGGATTAAAAACATTTCCACTTCATGAATTTTGCTATCCATATCCATAGTCAACAACTTCAAACTTCTCGTTTTTTATCTTTTGTTTATTCTCTTCTCAGATATCCTTAGCTGCTACTATAGAACCCTTTGTATTCCAAACACCTAAATACTTTATATTATGCCCCCATAAATATGGGAATTGCTGAACTAATTTATTTGTGGGAACATAACTTGGAGGTACAATTTCTGTTTTATCTTCATTTATTTTAGATCCAGAAAAACTGAAGCTGTCTCAAAATGCTCCATAGCACTGAATATCATCTTCTGGATATATCAAGTAAAAATTATATCTTCTGCAAATAAGGATTGCTTTTCTTGAGTACCAAACCAGTTATATCCTTGAATTTAGGAATCCCTTATTTTCTTTGCCAATGAGCTAAGTATAATGCAAATAAGAAAAAGGGAAAGAGGGCACCCATGCCTGGTTCCTGTATTCAAGCTCAGCTCCTTAGAGAGGAGCTCTCCTACCTTGATTCTTGAATCTAGCTCTTCATATATTTTTCTAACCAACTCCATATTTCTATCAAGAAATGCAAATGCTGCCATTCCCCTAACCATAAAATCTCAGCTAACTCTCTTGCATGCCTTCTCTGCATCAAGACCCACCAACAATAGCAAGGTCTTTATCCATTCTTCTTCTCTCGATCCTAATTGATCTGTTTATGTTGTCACATATTTGTCTGCCCTTCATAAAACCACATTGATCCATATGTGTCAGTTTTGGCAACACCTTTGCCATTCTTTTAGCTAGTATAAGCATAAACATTTTATAATTATGTGTCAAAACTGATATTGGTCTATATCAAGTTGGATTTAAAGGGCATTTGCCCTCTTCATGTAATACAGCCACTACAAATTGTGTCCAAGGTGCTGGTACTGCCCCTCCTTTTAAATTGTTGTTAAACATAACATTCCAGACATTCATTACTTTCTTTCCTCCTAACGTCCAAACTTCCACAGGAATATCATCTGTTCCTGGAGACTTTCAAAATTCTGTGTTGAGGAAAAAATCCTCTGAAGTCTGTCTGAATACACTGCTGCAGTAACTCATCAAGACTTGTTGCAGCTTTGGTTAGAATGACCTTGAGAAATCAAAAAAATCTCAATAGGTCCTGCATATGCAAGCTACTACAACCTATACAGATTTACTTGTGAAATCAGAAAACTATAATTGTTGCAGTCTAAGATTTTTTTGCCTTTTTAACTTTGTTAGACAGTGATTCAGTTCTGTTGCTTTTTTATTACTGAGATCTGATGAAGCCCTCTGGGTAAGAGCACTCTTCAAATGTTACTTTTGAATAAAGAATCATATTAAGGGATAACTGCTTGTGCATCTGGTTGGATTTATTTTTATTTAAAACTAAGTTTAATTTTGCTTATACAGCTTAAAGTTTTTCCTCAGTTTTCAAAATGTCCTGATCCTGATCCTAAGACCAGCAGTCCACAACATGGTTGGAAAACTGACATCTCTTGACTGGAGGATCTTGGACTCTTACTGTTTATCTATCTTTGCATATATACTAGCTAAGCAGTGAAACTATTGAGTATAATCTGTTCAGTGAAAATATTAAAAAATGTACATACACATCCACAATATTGTTTTGTCGTATTCTTAATAGACATAATCAGTTATTTACACAGTGTTAGGTGATACAGATGTTTTTGAAAGTGTTGGTGATGTCATCTTTATCACTTCTTTCACATGATATAGACATCCAATTTCATAAATAAATAAATAGCAGTTATGGGCAGATTAACACATTTTTGAAGATTTTTGCATAGCTTTCCACTTAACATTTGTCTTAGCTGTATGTTGTACATGAACTTAGTTGTAAATTAATGTATGCATTTCACAACTAGCATTTTAAACAAGCAAAGTTAGAACAGGAATGTAATATTCAAAAGAGGTAACATACTAAAAATAGATAATAACATGCAATGGACTTCCCATCCCAATAGGAGTGATAAGGTCATTGGGAAATCTTCTTTTCCTGGTTAGGGGTCACCACAGTGGATCACCTATCTGCTCATGATTGGCAGTGGAGTTTTACAGTGTCAAGTTGCCATCGCGGCACCCAACCTTCCACAGAAGACACACACACGCACGCACTCACGCCTAGGGCCAATTTAGAGTGCCTAATCCACCTACAGCATGTCTTTGGGATGTGGGATGAAACCAGAGCACCTGGAGGAAACCCATGTGACCACAGGGAGGACATGCAGTCTCCACACAGAAGGCACTCCAGCCGAGGATCAAACCAGAGAACCTTTTGCTGTGAGACGGCAATGCTAACCGCTGCACCACCGCAGCCACCCATGATAAGGTCATTGGGAAATATATGTTCTAAATGCTGATGACTTGCAACTAACATTGCATATGCCCTTACCATTTGATGTTCACGTTAAAATTATTTGTCTCTATATTTTGTTTATATATTTTTAAATAATAACAAAGAAATACATTTACTTAAGTGGTTTGTCTAGGAGATCTGCACAAATACTGTTACAATTCCACCTTGACCAGCCTTTTTGTTACAGTGTGGTCCACGTTTTGGCACTCTTCCTTTTTGCTTTCCTCTTATTTAGCATTCTTTTATTATCTTTTAGTATTTCAAAGATTTTTATTTTTGTTTATATGTTGTTGCACTGCGTTATGTTAATCACATTTTCCACTGCCTTATGACTTACTCTCCCTTCTGAAACATTTTACCATTCCATCAGCAATGCATATACTTGCTGTATATGTTAGGCTGTCATTCGGTGGTGCAAGTAGAAAAGTTTTATTATAGAATTTGTGTAGAATCCAGCTTTCTTTTAACTCAAAGCAAGAAATGTGACAAAGAATGTTTGCATAAAAGCATATATAACTTCATAAGCAAATATAATGTGTTCCCAGGTTTGATCAGTGACTGATTTTTGGTATGAAGATAGTGACACGAAGACCCATAAACAAGCTTTTATATTTAAAGAAATTATCTTAGTACTTTCATTTTGCATTCAGACAAATGCAATGTAATTTGCTCATGATGTCCTGGTATAATGCCTTTAGGAATAGACGGTAAATACAGTTATTTTAATTGCATTTATACTGCTGCATATCAGGCTCAGTGCAGCCTGTTTAGTCATGGCTCATGTCTGCAGGGCATTTGCTGCATCCTGAAAATACTTTTCAATATAAACAATCAGTGAATTTTTAAAAGATTTGCAAATAGCAGATGTTTCAAAAATGCTACATTTCTTGTGATATTTGCAGTAGAAATTAAACATTTTCTGATGCAGTTTTCTAAACCTTATTTTTTATTTAGACTCAACTTGGTGCTTTTATATCTGAAAATAAACACAGATCTTTTAAGACTGTTATGCTAAATGCAATTGCTGATTTGTTATATCAGTAGTAACATAGGGCTACAATTATCCCACTGATCATGTGACATGGATGCATTTATTTGACTGTGTTTTACAAAGAAAATGGCACATCAAAAAAAGACCAAAAACCAAGATGTAGAAAATGTGTCTGTAGAATTAGCTGGAAAATCTCAGCCCCAAATAACTGAAAAATTCAACCACAAGAAATATCAGAAGATATAGTATTTTTGATGAATGTTAGCCTACAACAATACATTACAAATATAGAACTTTTCCCAACTTTGATACCAAGGGTAATATTCAGAAATTACCTCCATGCACCAAAGCAGAAGATATGTGGAGGACATGTGGTCCATAGAATGCCTGGTGCATGATTAACTGAGGAGATTGGTTTGTTCTTACATAATGCCATTTAGACATAAATATAGTGCCCTTAGTTTAGCCATCATGGTGAAAGCCAAAAATGATGAGTGTCTACGGTCCCAAATCAAGGATATTTTTTACATATTTCCCAAACGTAACATAATAACAGGATGTATATAAACATGTATTTTCTGTCAGGTACTAGTTATTTACCGTGATCTTCATAATTTGGCAGAATATTTTTAGCTAAACAAGACTGGACAGCATAGTGGTTCAGCGATACTGTTGTTGCCTCACAGCAAGAGGTTCCTTGGTTCGATTCACAGCTGGGGTGCCTTCTGTGCGGAGTCTGTATGTCCTCCCTGCATTTGTGTGGGGTTTCTTCCAGGTGCTCTGGTTTCCTCCCACATTTCAAAGACATGCATCTGGAGCATTTCTCCCCAGGCCTCTGCTGAAAATTGGCTTTGTTCCAAGTCGGACTTTCCCAGTAAACAAATGTTAAATAAATAAATATGAGGGACACCTGAGAGCTACAGCAACAGTGTACATGTCACAAGTCTGTGTTGTGCACTTCAGCAGTGCTGGCTATCAGTAATGACATCATAATGCATACTGGCAGCACAGTGATGGCATACTATGCATGGCCAACTATGTGCAGCTGAGAATCAGCCCAGTGTTATGGAACACTGGACACAAAAATGGAGCATGAGTTGTAATCTCCCACATATGACTGAATGCATGGCATATTGCCAACCATACTGTGCAACTAATCCTGCAGTTACAACTAAGTCTGTATAACAATGTATGTTTCACACCAGGGTGGTACAACATAGTAGCTTTTGACTACAAATACATTACTCTGCAATAGTCAATGCACTGCTGAAGGGAAACCATTCGTATTGCCTTTTTCACAGACATGCACTCTTATACACAGATGCACAGGTGTTGTATGTCACTGAGATGTCTGGTACTACGAACCACATTGCAGTTCACAGGTCAGTGGCACTAAGCAGTATTTGTGGAGGTATCTGGGTGGGGGACTTGTATGGGGGGTAGTATATGTGAGAAAGACTAGTATATGAATGGTTTCCCATCAGTTGCAGAATAATTATCGGCATGAAAAATTCTTAGTAATGAATTTTACCTTGATGTTGGGATTTTTTGCATCTAAAACAATGACAAGGCACAAATATATACTTTAAATTGCATTTTGTTATTTCTCTGAGTTAGTGCAGTATCATAATTAGTACACATAAGTAAGGGGTCTAGAGGTTGTGGGGGAGGGTGGGTTATTTCTCCCCATACGGCAGAAAACAGTTGCATCATTTAGATTTATTTAGTTGTTTTGAGATACAGGCAGTTTAACTTTCTTGATAATACTTACAGGGTGTTTTTGTTGACTGTGTTTTGTTTTGATATAATATAGTAGACAGTGTAAATGCTACTAGTGCTGTATACAGCATGGCACTTAGTTTACGATGAGGCAAACACTTCTACTCTGGAATATGGCACAAAATTCAGAAACAGAGGTTAAATTACATAACTCATTCTGCAATCCTGCGTGTCATTCACACGTGTCTCATTATTTTGTGTTACTCCTCCAGGGTTATTGAAGCACCTTTGGCATGCATCTGATAAGCAGGTACACGGAGGTGGCAATGTACCTTTAGCACTACTAAACCACCACAGTATTTTTGAGTTTATACAACCATGGTAAAGAGTACTAAGGGACATGATTCTTGAGTTAGATGTAAGTATATACATGTAAATGCTTGCATAAATGTATATGTGTCTGAATTTTATGAACATTTTTTAACAAAACAAAACTGATGTGAGTGCCCATGTGTTTTCTTTTTCTTTTGTTCTTTTTTGCTTACTGGTTCAAATGTGTGCCCAGATACCCTTGGCTCAAAGATTTTTGAAAGGTTTATAGACCTCATTTTTTGAGTAGCACCACTTTGCCAGAATTTGGGTATCATACATGCTGTGGTGCCGCCTGCATGAAGCACCGACATTTATTCATGTTTTGCCAATCATTTGCATGCGTTTTGCACACCAGTGTTACCTGTGATGCATGGAAACCTACTGGTCTCTGTGCACGCTTCAACCATTGTCTCTGAGTTACATGTGTGTTTAATTCCTTGCCGTGTGTACTAGCCCTGCACAGCATATGCCATATCTCTGAATCTTACCCTAGATCAATATTTAAAAAAAATTGGATTGTGGTAGTTAAGAAAACTAGAGTAACCAGTGTTTAGATACAAGAAAGCGATGCTGGGTGGGTGAATTGGTGTGATGTGGGATATGATTTTTCTGAGCTACGATACAGAATCGGAATTGCCTAGACATGGTAAGGCCTTGCTGTGTCTAATTATGGGGGCCGCCAAAAAAGCAATTACTAGGGAATGGAAATCAAAATCTAGACCAACTATATCAGAAGTAGTAAATATAGTAATAGAGATAAAACAGCTGGAATTGAGATCTTTAGAAAAGGGTAGGAGCAAACTATAGAGGAAAAAATGGGAATTATGGGAATAGTACATACAGGGGAGGAATAAGGTTTAAAAGAAAGCAGGACTTAAATGAGCTATGTTATGTTTAACTAAAAATGATTGAGTAAATTATTAGTGATGTATAATGTTTGCAACTGGAGGTGTGTCAGTATGGTTTGTGATACAAAATGCTTGCAACTAGGATTGTGTCTGTGTGGTTTGTTTTCATTTATTTAAATGTATGATTGCTTATGTCATAAGTCATGGTTTAATAAAGATGTTTCTTGTTTTAAAAATAGGGTCAGTAACTAAATAATTTATATAATGTTGCTTAGGTTATATGATACATAGTAATATATGTGAAGTATAATGTTGTTAATGTTTATTTGTTAATACCTTGAATGCTTTTGTATAAATGTAAATATGCCTATGCCACAAGTGACAATTTAGTAAAGGTGTTTAAAAAAAAGTTCCATTGTCCCTTGTATTCCGTTGTTAAGCTACCCAAAAGATGGACAGCAAAAAATGAGTTACAATGAAAAGGGCATCTCAGAATAAGTTTGGAGATACAGGTAACTTGTCAGTGGGTCCTAAAATTTTAATGTACAAAGAGAAGTGAGGAAAGAGCTGTTACAGGGTCAACATGTTGACATTTTATGCACTTGTTAAGGGCAAGAAAAGGAGTAAGCTATAAACTCCAAGCTACACCTTCTGCAATGGAGTCTGCCAAACAGAGAATGAGAGAGAGAGTGAGTATAAATAATTTCAGAAAGTGATAGAGGGCTATTGTATTATGGATCAGCAACCTGATCAATCCTCCCCTCAGGGCCTCAGTACTCACATAACTGACTCAGACATGACAATACCACCTTTTTAATTTTTTTTCTAGCAATTGTAAATATTGTAAATAATCGAGTTATGCTGACTCTGACTAGTTATTACCACCCTGTTTATTCAGGGGTGTTGTGGTTGTCGTATATTAATTGACTGCCAAACTTCTTTTCTAAACATTTTTTTTAAGTTAAATTAAAAAAGTTTAATTTCTAACTTTGTCAATCTTTTTTTTTTTTTTTTTTTTTTTTTAATTATTTTTCAAATTAGTTTCTGCTCTGTACTGTTTGGGTTAAGCCTGAAAATTTAACAAATGAAACAAATAAATAACAACAACAAGCGTAAATCCCATTCAATATTTTTCTACAAATTTTTTTCCCAAACTTTGACTAGATCAGTTGTCAGTTTTCTGAACATATTACTAATTCATAATCATATAGTATGAGTCCCTCCCCAGAGGTGTGTCCCAAAAATTGCCTTTTTTAGGCAAGGTTCAAAAGACAAACCCACCGCTGTACATAGCACAAGTAACAAAAATCTGAGGGTAATACTATTCAATGCCAGAAGTCTAAACCTCAAAATGCATGCACTCGAGGCACTCCTCAGTATGGAGAAAATTGATATATGTGCAGTAACAGAAACCTGGTTTAAGGCTCCAGAGAGCACTACCAGGCTACAACTCATACCATACATTTCGGCCACAGAACCCAGACCGAAATACAAAAGGCAGGGGAGTATCCATATTCATCAGAGATACCCACACCTCCAGGTTAGTGGCACAGTACGATGCTTCAGAGATTATCCACGTGCAACTAACAATGGGCAAAACTGCAATTCAAATTGTAGCTTGCTACAGATCAGCCACCATGTCCCAGGACCCCCATTCCGCATTTCTGGAAACACCATGTAACATAAAGGTCCTACCAAACACCCTAATATTGAGTGATTTCAACTACCCAAACATTAACTGGGAGAACTACTCAAGTACTAACTCCCTTGCCCAACATTTCCTAGAATTTATAAACTTGAATGCCCTGGAACAACTGGTCAACACTCCCACCAGAGGTGACAACATATTGGACCTGGTCATCACCAACATGGGCGACCGGTGTTCCACACCGGAGATCAACCCCTCGCTAGATAGATTTGACCATAAACAATTAATTTTGGATATCCACATTCTGCCCCCACCTCCAGACAAGGAAACCACTGAGAAAAACATTTCAAAATCAAACTTCACGTTACTTAAGATGGAGGTGGAAAGTTTCAAAGCCCCCATGCTAAAGGATAATGCTGTCCAAACTGCAACATCCTTTACTAATGCATTCTATGGGCACCTACAAGAATGCATGGATCGTGCTATCCCAAGAAAAACCAAGACTCACTCCTCCAAGAAAAGGAAACCAGTCTGGTGGACCCCTGCCATAAACAAGCTATACAATAGAAGGAGGAAACTAGTACAGAAAAGAGTAAAATCCCAAGAAGGGAAGACATCCCTGATCAGTATCATCAAGAAACTACAATCCCTCATAAAATCGTCCAAGGCGAGCGTTGAAAGAAAACTTGCCACGGACTCCACAGATAACCACAAGGCATTTTTTAGCTATGTCAAGAATCTAAGTGGCAATGCTCAGATCTGCTTGGAGTTAGTGCAGAATGGCACAAAATACACTGAACCAACTGATATTGCCAACATCCTGGCAGACAGGTTCAGTGCAAACTTCACCCCCCTCTCACCCCCAAAAGGGCCCATAACAATACCAGAAGAATGTAGAGCCCCTGAAATAACAGACACTCAAGTTTAAATAGCCCTCTCCAAAGCCAAAAACACAGCATCAATGGGACTGGACGGTGTCCCAGGCTGTGTCCTACATGAGCTCAAAGACGAACTAGCCCCTCACCTAAACACACTGTTCAAACTCAGTCTCTCCACAGGCTACCTACCCATAGAGTGGTGCACAGCAATGGTTATTCCGCTCCACAAAGGTGGAGTCATTACAGACCCCGGGAACTATCTCCCTATATGCCTGACTAGCTTGGTCTGCAAGGCTATGGAGCACATCATCATGGAACTCATTAACAGAGACATTGGGAACCTCCAAACACTGGACCCTACCCAGTTCGGCTTTGTTAAGGGCAGAGCATGCCTCCTAAACCTGGTGGACTTCTTTGAGACAGTTACCAAGGCTATAGACAAGTGAAAGGTGGTACACACAGCCTACCTAGACCTCGCAAAGGCCTTCGACACCATTCCCCATTTTGGTATTATAGACAAGCTCACCAGCCTGAACATACACCCCTATGTCACAAGATGGGTTGCCAATTGGCTCACGGACAAAACCCACATGGTGAGAGTTGTGGGAGCTAGGTCTGACTCTAAACTGGTTACAAGTGGTTACTATGGCTGACCAAGTTTGCAGACGACTGCAAACTAGGGGCTATAATTGACTCACCGGCTGACACAGACATCCTCCAAAAGGGTCTCACTGAGACGGATACCTGGTGTCAAAATCATGGCCTCAAGCTAAATGCCAACAAGTGCATAGTTATTCCCTTTGGAAATAACAAAGTACTCACAAACTACCACATAAGTGGTAGTCCCCTAAATACGGAAAATGTAATAAGGGATCTGGGGACCTATGTAGATAGTAATCTCTCCTTTGATAATCACATTGCCAAAGTGGTTAGAAAATCCTTCTATGTGGCCCACCTAATCACAAAAGGGTTTGCATCCAGATCAAAAGAGGTCATTGTGCCCCTCTACTCATCACTCATCAGACCCATCATAGAGTACAATGCCCCATTTGGGATGTACCTTACAAGACACCTGCAACAGCTGGAAAGACCAGAGAAGTACCTCACCAAGAGGACCACTGGCCTCAAACAGATGCCCTATGCAGCTCGACTGAAGAAACTCCAGCTGTACTCGGTTGCATACCACTTGCTCAGAGGTGATCTTTGCCTGACATACAAGGCCATGTCCAACCCAGAATTGATGGACATGCTCCACCTAAAGAAAACCTTATCCCCTCAAGCCACACGATCTAGGGATCTAAACCTCACCACAACAATAAATAGGACATGCTGGAGGGATAGAGTCCTGTCCCAGAGACTTCCCATGCTTTGGAACAAGATTCCAATTTACATTAGGCAGAGCTCCTCGCTAGCACTCTTCAAGAGAAACCTTGACGAGTGGATGGGAAACAGAAAGTTTACCTCAGGGATCACTTCAGTGGCTCTGCTGGACAGAGGCACAGGGAACTAATCTAAGGGGGTGGCGAAAGCCAACACATTCTGGCTAGGCTTATAAATGCCTTCAGGCAGATAGCCTAGTACCTACCTATGAACTATGAACCTAAAATCAAGCAGTACAGTCTAATAGAAATTTACGTGGAAATATAAAATATTTTTAGTTAACATCACAACTTAGACATTTTTCAATGTGAAACAAACTTCCTTCTTTGTTATACATATTTTATACTACATGTACTCTATGCGGGGTTTCTGTCCACTCCAGTATCACAAGAAAAAATAGCATTAATAACAATAATAATTATAACGCATAGCTCATGCAAATGATCATTTCATAGAATCAGAATATTTTCACAGTCCTATCATCATTCATAACATCATTCTCGACAGTATTCTAAAATTGTTACCCCGATCTTATATACTTATTGTATCACTAACAAATTCTCCTCAGCTAATGTAAATCTTCCCATAGCCTTACCCTACAGATATCACTCATACAAGTTGACCTATACTCCCACAGAACAGTGAATATGGGTAACAATGAAATTATGCACACCCATGGAAGGAGCAATGTAACTCCACACCAACTGCTAATATAATCAACTCAAAATTCTCATAAAGTCACCAGTGCTAGTGCTGTGCACAAATACAGCTCAGGTAACCCTAGTTCGACTACTGGTTCCAGGGCTTGACTGCACTGGCAAGGAGGAGGACCAGGCCCATAGAGGTGGCAGTAGTGGCTGCACACGCTGTTAGTGGGCCATTGTTGGGATGCCAGCGAAAGCACAAAACACCCTTGGGGCTACCTAAATAATGTCTCCCCTTGGGCAGATTTGGCTTCAGAGTTGGGAGGAATCCCCAGAGCAGAATAACAAATGTGCACTGTCCGATCAAGGGGAAGTGTAATGATCGGTAAACATGAGTGAAAATCAGCTCTTCACAACTCAATGAAAGAAATAAAGGTCTTGTATTATTGCACCTGTAAAGCTCACATAACATTCTTGTGTGCTTTTTCTTTAATGAAAACAAGTTGGCATGGTTTTAGTGAGAAGATCAGTGACAAAGTTGCAATAAAATAAATCTGAGTATATTAAACAAACTGTTAAAGCCAGATGAATGGTGATGAGGGAATAATGCTATAACAGTACATGACTATATATTAAATCCAACAAACAAAAAAAACAGACATCTAGAATAAACTTTAATACTATCTCTTGCACCTCGGCTAAAAAGCCTTCAAGGAGATGATAACTAGATACTACTCTGCATAGATTCATGCACAGTGACACATTTGCTGTAGTTAAGTTGTGATACTCCATATCATTATTCACAAGTCGACTGAAAAGTCTAGTAAATGTGGCAGGGACTAATATAGCCTAAAAATATCATCCCTGAACCGCAACGCTACTGTGTTATTGTTAAGTGGAACTTTCAAAAGCTGTGCATGTCAGATATTAAAAAAAAAACAAAAACGTTGCAAATAGTGCATTTACTCTTTACAAGTACATTAAGGAAACAAGCCAAATGTATATGGGGGTTTAGTAGCCAAAAAACAATGGATCTCTAGGAATTTGCTCTTGTTTTCGTATTTTTTTTTACATTGTATATGACAATCTGATTGGAAATGAATTACATAAGAGAACTTACTTTGATAAGGAAGCATAACAAACACAGTTTGTAGTGAGGGTTCGTGTATGAAGATGACACGATAGGATCTATCATATTAATCCACACTCAGCTTGTGCTTTTGAACATGTTGTTTAACCACATCACATCTTCTAGGCCTGATCTCACACACAGCCCATTCTTTGTTCCCTTACTGAAGGAATTCAGTCGTTTCCTGCCTCTTGTGTGAAACAAAATGTTTCAGGAAGGATTCTTTCAAACACTCAAATATTTTGGGATCAACAATAAACTAGCAAAATAAATGTATACATACTAGCATAATTGACAGCAAAGATGAAAACTTTAAACAGTTCATTATGTTACCACACTGTGTGTGTTATAACACTTATTCAGTAACAGAGTTTCTAGACTATGGAATATAATCTTTTAAATCATTTCTCCTTGGTATATCTTATCTACAAAATTTTAGAAATTTCACAAAAGCTATGTTTTGACATCTACAACCTTCTTTGCAGTATATGTCTAACAAACAACACTGTACAGCAGTTTTGTGATACAGGGAATTACTATTAACAGTTGCTAGTGCTGCATATTTTCAGTCTGGAAAGCCACATTACTACCCCAAGTACCAACAAGCTGCCTGAATTTCCTGCTTGGTCTGGAAATTCATTGATTTTCAGAAAATTGTCAGATCTCATCCATGATGCCATATTGGAGAAACAGACATTCTCCAACAGGGTATTAATGTACAAAGAGAGCCGTGAAGCCATGGTCTGATGAAAAAAAGAACAGCAGCCATATTGTTTTTGCTTGTTGAAAGTGACTGTTTAGTGCCAGTTTAAAAAAAGGAAAATTATCAAAACAACTGCAAGTTACAAGGAGCTGCTGTAGCCATTTCACTCTCCTCATCAATATTTAGTGCACTTAAAATGTCATATTTAGCAACCAAGTGGAAGAACTGATACATTTAACTGCATTAACAGGGTGTGTATGTGTGTGTGTGTGTGTGTGTGTGTGTGTGTGTGTGTGTGTGTGTGTGTGTGTGTGTGTGTGTGTGTCTGCCCATACTACCTAACTTCTTTGATTAATAATTAATACAAAACCAACAGTAAGAGGGTGACATAGATCCACAATCAGGGAACAATTTAAATATTACCCTAATTTACTTAAAAATTAATGCAACAATAGTTTTTCTATCAATATGTTTTTTCTGAATTATAATAAAATCAAATTTTACTGAAGTGACAGAGTACAAATAAGAGATAAAATCAGGAATCCTACAAAACTGGAGGCAGTTGAGCTGTGTTAGTGGTGGAGGGGGAGGCGATACATTGCTTTACTCTGTATGTGATTTTCCATTCATCTGATCATAATGAAACATCTAAAGTTTAGACAATCAAGACAATTGCTGTAACTGCTGGCAAGTGTTTAATGTAAATATGTCTTCCAACAGCAATTACATATCCTACAGAAAATACCAAACATTAGGTGGAGGAACTCTTGGTAAAACAAATGCAAATGAATTTAACAGATACCTCATTTTTCAAGTACAATAATGTGTGGGCATTATTGGAGAAATAATGGACATTTCAAGTGTAGAGAGGATGGCCACCTGCAGTGTCAGGCCGCATAACTCCACTGGTTGGTGTGTTATATCCCCAATAATGCCCACTCTGTTGGGTATTATTGTTTGCATAATGGGTGGGAGTAACTTGACTTTATGCATTCCTTTTAAACAATACCAGCATGACTTTTGTGTACTCACTATAAACCGATTATACAATGTTTAATCATTCTACTTTCTCACACACTGCACAGATCTAACTGACAAATCACGATTCTTATTAAAATGCTTTACTAAAAACAGACAAAGCAATAATCAGGAAAATGTGTGCACTTTAAAGTACAGGCCAACACAAAGGGACTCTGGAAAACAAAGTTCGCAGATGACTGCAAACTGGGAGCCATTATTGAATCCCCAAATTATGTGGATACTCTACAAAAGGGCCTTACAGAAACAGATGCTTGGTGCCAGAGCCATGGGCTCAAGCTCAATGCCAAGAAATGTATAGTTATCCCATTTGGGAAAAAACATGTATCTGTGAATTACCATATAGGTGGCAGTACACTAAACACCGAAAGTGTGATAAGAGACTTAGGGACACAGGTGGACAGTGGTCTCACCTTCGATAACCACATCGCCACAACAGTCAGGAAATCCTTCTATGTGGCACACCTCATCACTAAGGGCTTTTCATCCAGAAAAAAGGAGGTCATTGTCCCACTGTACTCATCCCTCATTAGACCTATTATAGAATACAACGCCCCATTTGGTATGTACCTCTCAAGACATCTGCAACAACTGGAAAGGCCGCAGAAATACCTCACTAAAAGAATCACAGGCCTAAAGCAGATGCCCTACGCTGACCGCCTTAAAAACCTCCAGCTATACTCTGTCACATATTGTCTGCTCAGAGGCAATCTCTGCTTAACATACAAGGCCATGTCAAACCCAGAGCTTTTGGACATGCTACACTTAAAGAAATCCTAATCCCTCAGAGCCACACGCTCCAGGGATCTAAACCTTGTCATCACAATAAACAAAACATGCTGGAGGGATAGGTTCCTGACCCAGAGACTCCCCAGACTCTTGAATAGATTGCCCATACATGTCAAGCAGAGTGCCTCTTTGGTCCTCTTCAAAAGGAACCTTGACGATTGGATGGGAGAAAGGAAATTCACCCAGGGGATCACGTCAGTCACCCTGCTAGACAGGGGTCCAGGGAAGTAAATGGTGTGGGAAGAAATAGCCAGGGAATTGTTATGGCTAGGCTTGTATAGGCCCTAGGGCTGATAGCCTAGTACCAGCCTATGAACCTATGAACCTATGAAACCACTTAGTGATTATGGTTTTGGGAGCACATATTAGTTTGGCTGTAACAGCATGCTGTCTTTATCATTCTGATAGCAGTCAATATTCCTTACAAGAAAAACAGCAATAATTATTTGTAGCCATAGCAGATTCCATTAGTAAAGATGTCTGCCACAAGGTTCTAACAAAGATACTTTCAGGAGAATAAACAGCTCTTGTTCCATATATTTAAGTCATCCACCAAATTTGGAGACCACAGCATTTCCAGCAGTATAGACACAGACGTTATTGTTTCAGAATTCATATACACCATCAAGGATGCTTATACCCAACTGGCTATTAAACTGCTAGCTGGAAAGTTAGTTTTTGCAAGGCAAATTCTAGAATGTTATATTTCCTAACCTTTTTGGGACAGGGTCTGTATTCATCTCCACAGTAGGTTTCTCAGTACCTTCTTGATGGGGAGTGATGAAGATTTGGGATCTACGTCCCCAGGCAAATACCCTAATTGTAACCATGTACATTTTTCATTCATTACATTCTTGACATAGGAACATAGGAACACTACTTGGTAAGAGATTCCTAAACACATACTCCTTTAAGCAAGCATACTTACATGTTCTTGCCTTGCTTTACAAGCACTTAATAGTTCTTACTTCAAATCTAACAATGCCATATATGATAACTAAAGTGTAAATTTGTATCTGCCCATCCAACCATCAAGACTAGCCTTAAAGACAAACTAGCACTTTGCTTGACCTGTTGAGGTAACTTATTCCCTAGGCTGGGAAAACATGGAGTAAGAAACCTATCCCCCAGTGAGTCTTGATCCTAACAAACCTATATGCCTCAGCAGGTCCTGATTATGTAAAAAAATTCTCAACTAGTAAATTAGTCAGGATCTGGCCACCTAGAAGACCCTGCAAT